>NW_026934130.1:0-11385 GCF_032062105.1 Saccostrea cuccullata | reverse complement strand
CTTGAATGATGGATTAACTTGCTGCCTGAATGAATCCATTTTCAACATTTGGAAATAGCTAGGCCTACAACACAATATACATGTAATATATATGCAGTTATATGCTATGAGATTACTAAATATACATTGTAGAATAAAATGGCATTACATTTGACAAAACAAATTATGCTACATTGTATACTGTAGTGAATTTATGTTATTCATATAAATGGAAAAAATGTGTTACAAAACTTCTCTGGGAAAGTGAAACCTCTGACATTTACAAAAGTTATTGAGAGAATATTTTCTAAAAAAAAAAAAAAAAAAAAATTCTGAGTTTCTCCTTTACCAAAATGAAAAAAAAAAACAAAACAAAATGTAAAGCACTTGCAAACTTTAAAAATGTGAAATGCTTTAGAAGTACATGTATACATACCCTGTGGAGAAATGATGCATTTTTTATTTATTCATTCTTTAAGCCTGAAACACCTGACAGCTACAATGATAAAAGTATTATATAAATATTTTTAATGTACATGTAATCTAAACAAAAAAGGAATATTTTTTTTTCATTAATTTAGAAAATTACAACCATAGATCTGATGTGGGGCTTCTATGTTTTCAACACAAGATACTGATATTTTTTTTAATTGTGTAGCATATTTGTATGTCAAAAGACATCTGAGTCATTGCTTGTTTAGGCCTAGTCACTTGTGAATCATTGACTGAAACAATGAAAACATTTCAATGACATTTAATTTAGTTTAAATTTGTGTTACTGATGACCTCCATTATTACACATATTGTCTCAAAGAAAATGCGCTCATTGATAGGAACTCAGTACATATTCAGTGCAATTAATTTTTAATAATTCTAAAAAGTGTGCAACTTAGTAGGGGGGGGGGGGGGTACACACAAGACACTGGATTACTGTTTTTCACTGACTTTGATAATACATTTAAATAAACATGGACACACTCGGGTTTTTTAGGTTAACAAAAGCATGTCTACATATTGTAGATCTACACATGTACCTACATATGCGTATACATACCTGGCCTGGATCGAATTGCAGTGCAGTGATGGATCTGCGGAGCTGGTGCAATCGTCTCAGTTTTCTGCTATTTTCCGAAATAATGTCCTCATACTCTCGCAAAAGGGAGAAGCAATGCCTTGTCTCTTATTTTATCCCTATTTTCTTTAAAGATTGTGTGGTTATTGCATTTAAATCCACTGCAAATCTCAGCTGATGTCGCCACGTTTTTAGATGTAAACAACATTCCGTGTCACCGAGTGCAAGCGCTTGGCTGAAGCCGAATGCAGACAAACGACACATTAAAAAGAGAATTAATTTGAAGACATGCTATTTTATGTACAAGAAAATCAATAATTTTTTTATTTAAACATGAAGATATTGTTGTTTATTACAAATTCTTGCAAATATCGGTAAATAGTTATTTTGAGCACCATTTCCTTATATGGATCAATCAGGGCGGAGCAACTGTCATGACGTCAGACCTCATTATGACTTCATTACCATATTTTTTCCATGTGTTGCCTTAACTGTACTGCGTACCGGACGGAGATGTCATCTTTCACAAAATCATTATCTATAAATCCTTTAGAGGTGCTGTGAGAGTTCGGAGTAAAACATTTTTTAAACATGGAGAAAAGGTTATTGACTCGAAGAAAAATGTTAAGATCCCTACAGATGGTAAGCTTAAAGTTTTGAACGATGCTAAAAATTTGAAATTGATGGGACTTGAGATAAATCTAGAATTTGTTGAAGATGTATTGGAGAAGATAAAAAACAAACAGTTAAAAGCAGAAACCTATAAACGATATCCAAAGCTATGGGACAAAATTAGCGAAACATATGTAGGCATCCTCTCCATGAGAGGTGTTGGCACATTTCAGTGGACAAGAAGCATATTCATAGAAGAAAATTACAAAGGAAAAAACTACACGACTGTCTGTGAACAAGCTGAGATCATTAACGATCTTTTAGAGAGTCCGTCCATTGACTCTGACGACGAAAAGAAGCTTTTCGGTTCATAACAAGTCCATGCACCTCTGAGTTTGTTAAAAGTGAAAATGAGATTTTAATAAAGCAAGGTGAAAACAAATTCCTTTATTGAAAACTTCTGTTGGGGTTGTTGAGGCTAAACAGTTTTCGCTTGTAATCTCAGATAAAAGGTTCAAGACGATTTGTTATGAGGAGCCAGACAGAGGTATGCATCCACAAATGATCGAGCGCATGAAAGAGGTGCTGCTTCAAAAGTGTAAAGGAAAAACTGTAATTATTGTTACTCATAGTCCAGCATTTATCAATTCCATATCTATAAAGAATACGTTCGTTTTCTTCAGAAAAAATAACTCTGAAAACTGTGCATTTGGTTTAACTTCACTAGTCAGCGAAAGAATCAGACCAAAAGTTTCACAGATATGTGAAGACGAAGATTTGAAAAAACTGTTATTTTCTTCACGAATTCTGCTTGTTGAAGGTAAATCAGATAAAATAGTTGTTGATGCAATTTTAAATCATTTCTGCAAATCAAGCATCCAAAAGAAAGACGCATCAAATTTTAAGCCACCAGATTATTCAACTCAGAGGAAGCAAGAACGCTTTAGATGTTCATGATGTTTGCAAGGAAATACATCTACCCTGTAGTATTCTTCGAGATCGAGACGCGCGAGTTGATGTGTACGGCGATCTCATTGAAGGCGTAAAAGAATTGCAAGGGTTTGGTGAATTTAAAGAAAAGCCTATAGGAGAATTCATGGCAGACGAAAAGGGATTCAAAAAACTATGTGAGGATTTAGAGGAACGTGATGAATTCATATGGAAACATGGCGATCTAGAGGATTTTCTTTTAAGCGAAAAACTTCATCGTCCAGAAATATTGCGTATCTTGGAAGTAAACGAAAAGAAAACAGCAGAAGAAAAGATATTAAATCTGCTATAAAAGGAAAATTAAAGAAGGATTTTCACAAGAAAAATCTGAAAAACTAGGGAATATCCTTATTAAATTTAATGAAACTGACAGACTTCTAAATTTTTTAGAAAGATAATTATTATACCGTCAAGAGCTTTTTTGTTACCGCAAATGTGTTTTTGTGTTATTAATTCAAGGTATATGAATATAATAGCCTTAGGCATATAGTGATTAATACATACCTTGATCACGATACGTGATCACTTGGATATTAATGGTCGTCAGTGGCCATAGAATGTGATATATTTCTTGCACAAACCATGCATTGAGCAAATTGAAGCACTGCGCGTGAAAACAGAATCAAAGTTAAAAAATGCAATTGGAAGAATATCTAGTGTCTGCATCTCTTTTTTCTCTTTGTCTCTCTATATCTTTGATGATGTACAGTGTATGTGAGAGTAGGAAGATCAAAGAGTCCATTTTGTGTTTAATTATGCAAAATTGTTCAAGCTATATTTTTGTAGGTTATACGTGTACGTTTTTGTTTGCAATAGTTCTCGGTTTCTATTACATGTACGTACTGTCCTTCATAAATGATCACAAACAATATTTATCATTTTAATAACTATTAACATTCATCTTCAGTTATTTTAATATTTGTTAATCTTCAACTATATATAAATATATTTTTATGATGAAAAAGTCGTGTATCAGTAACAGGTAAAAATTGTTTGTATTGCAATATATACAGTATACCTTCTCTGGAGATAAGATTATTCAAGGCTTATCATTTGATTTTTAAATATTTGTATATATATTTAAGCTTTTCTAAGCTGAAAGCCAAAAGAGAGCAATTCTGATCACCAGTTATCCATCCGTCCGTCACTTTTTCACATCTTTATCTTCTCAAAAACAATTTTTTGAGAATTTAATCTAACCAATGTTGGTACAAAATATCCTAGGGAGAAGGGAAATTTAAATTATTAAAATGAAGGGCCAAGTCCCTTCCAAGAGCAGATAAACAATAAGAAACAAAAATAGGTCGGGGTCATTTAAAGATCTTCTTTCAAGAATCACTGGACCAGAGCAGCTGAAACTTGAAGTATCCTTGGGTTATGTAGATTTTGAATGTTCAAAACATGACCCCATTGGAAGGGTAGGGCCATCATAAGGAATTCAAGTTTTACAATGAAATACATAGGAAAAATCTTTTCTGTAACGACGAGGTCGGAATATTTGAAACTTAAAAGGTATTATTCCGTGGCATTACAGATTATAAATTGTGAAAACCATGGCCCCAAGCGGTAAATGTAGATGGGTCTACAATAGGGAGTCCAATACATCGAAATATATAGGAAAATGTTTTAAAATCTTCTTCTCAAAAACTACTGGGTCAGAAAATCGGAAACATATATTCAAACATTTCGGGATAGTGTGAATTCTAAATTGTTCAAATAATTACCCCGGGGTAGTGTTTGACCACAGAAGGGAATCCAAGTTTTCCAATGAATTACATATATAGTGAAAAATCTTCTCAAGAACCACTGAACAAAAAGACTTAAAGATGATATGGAAGCATTCAAGGAGTAGTGTAAATTCAATATTGTTAAACTCATGCCCCTCAGGGATAAGGTGGTGACACAATAGGGAATCCAAGTTTTACATGAAAATAGTAAGAAAAAATCTCCAAAACTCTCTAGTTACCACTTGGCCAGAAAAGCTGAAACATAGTATGCATTCTAAATTGTTCAACTCATGGCCCACCGTAACAGAACTGGGTCACAACAAGACTTTATCAAAGTTTGTCATTGAAACATACAAGAAGAATTAATCATTAAAAATCTTCTTTATAGAAGAATCTCTGGGTCAAAAGAACTTAAACTTATGTGGGAAAATCCTGGGGTAGTGTATATTCTAAATTGCTTAAATCAGGACCCCTGCCACATAAGGATCTACAAAAAAGGAAATCTGGTGAAAACAGCAGGTCCAAAGTTACTCAGATGAGCGTTGTGGTCCACGAGCTTCTTGTTTTTATTATCATGAGTATTAAAGAAAGAGACACCAAAGTCTTAGCATCTTCTTTTTCTGTCGTTTTTATGTCTACCTTCACGTTATGTCTTTATCATTGACCATTCGTCTCTGATGTTGTAAACTGCATCGTCATGCCCATAGAACGTTTGGGACATGGTATCTGCCCTCAATAATTAATTTTGCCAATATTTCATGTGCATACATGATAATGTAGAAACCGTATTAATTCTATTTCATAATCTGCCAAGAACTCTTTTTAACTTTTAGTTTGGTAGCCCCCTCTTCTCCTTAACTTAAAATGGTTGATAGTTACGCCCCCTCCCCCAAGAAATTGCTTCCTATAGGTTTATTGCTTCCTTTTCGATTGATCCATATTAACATACGTTAAACATGTCAGAATCATTCAACCAAAAATTGTGTCTTTTAAAAAGTTGTAGATATGCAATTGCATAGTTGAGAAGAGTAAATAAATAAATTCAATTTTATTGTACAGAAATAATTTTATATGTTGGTGTGTTTGTCAAATATTTTTTCTTCTTCATTAAATGGATACAACTTTTAAAATATTTCCCTCCCCCCCCTTTTTAATAAGAAGTATCATATATAGACATAAGATATAAAAATATCAAATAACAAACATATCGATTTCATTTGCATGTAACTCAGACAAAAAGAAGGTTTGTAAATAATGTTTTTGGTATATATTCTTTAAATGCCAAGTATCATATTTACATGTCAGCATGAGATATTATATATTATTAAAAATAACATACATATTGATGTCATATGTATGTAGCGCTGAACAATAGGAAAGTAGATATATTGGTTTTAGTATATGCGAAGGTTGTTCCAAATCAATGCGAACTTTTTGAATATTTGAGAAACTATTCGACAAAAAACTTATATTTTGTGCACATTGTTGGAAAATGATACTGTTGAAAAATGATGTTTTCGTATTTTTACAAAATATTAGAGGTTTTTTTTTTGTTATATGCACATAAAAACAGCATTTAAAGGGAACAGCTACAGTGAAAAGGCACTATCAAATAGTTTTGCATATCAAAAAATGAAGAAAAACAAATACAGAAAAGAATCCCGTTTGGTATACATTAAAACGAAGATATTAATATTCAAATTTGATTGCCTGTAGTTGAGTGTAACATTGGAGTTTCAAAGAAAAAAAAAGAAAACCCATGGTCAACGACGAATCCGATTCTCATAAAATGACATTGAATCATAATGTATAACATTTGAAAGAGATCGTTTGACGGTGAAAATAACTTGCTTGTAAAGGTTTTGTTTGCAAATGCATGGTAATTGTTTATTGTAGATAGTTTATGACCTATAGAACCTGTTTTCATGCATATATAACATCTGTGATATAAAATTATTATGTCATTAAAAAGGTTATAATTAGAAATGGTTTAATTTTAAAAAGTACAGATTATTGAGATTGCTAAGAAAAAATATAATCTTCTGCAGGCTAAATGTTTATTTAAGACCTTAATGATAATAATTGTTAACCATTCCCATTGTTTTTTTGACGTATTGTTGACGAAGAACTGTAATTGATTGATTATTTATTAAACTAATATGTTTTATCCTCTTTCTTAGAATTAAAAGCCTAATTTAGGTAGTTGTATTTGTGTTTGGTTCAATAAACGTAAAATACAATGAGCAATATCAAAACAGAATATTAAAATGTCACATTTACATACATGTTATACACAATAGAAAATAGCAACAAAAACATTTAAAAAAAACATAAGAAAGAGGCCCATGGGCAACATCGCTCAACTAAATAACTGCCTTTGCTGTTTTTGTCAGATTTTTACCCGTACAATACTTACTTTGGCCCTAAACTTCACCCTTGGGTCTTGAACACTTCAGAATTTAGAAGACATTAAGAAGCTTTCACATAAGTTTAACCTTTTCTGGCTCTGTGGTTCTCGAGGAGAAGATTTTGTAAGATTTTCCCTACATATTTTAACGTTACGCCACCCTTACCCGGGAGCATTGTTTAAACAATTAAGAATCTACACTATTTAGGGAAGCTTCGATATGAGTTTCAGCTTTTCTGGCTCAATGTTTCTTGAGACGATCTTTTAAACACTCTTTTTATGCTTTTTTGCTATTTTTCTTTTCATCAGTTAAAAGGCGGTTTGATCCTTCAATTTAATTTAATTTAACAATTTAGGATCACCTTTTACCCCAGGGAGGCTTTGTACAAATTTTGGTTACAATTGGTTTGGTGGTTCTTTAAAAGAAATTGAAAATATGAAAATTTTAAGAATGACGGACAGCTGAACAGGACGGACAGACAGCTAGAAGGACGGACGAACGCCCGACACCATGTGATAAGAGAAGTTCGTTGATCTTTCAGCCCACGTTATTTGAAAAAGGTCATTACGACGTATTGTTGCATACAAACAGTAAAATTCATTTTTTAAATACAAATTTCAACAGAAATATTATTATGACAGTAGTTCACACAGAACTTGACAGCAAAGTTAAAACGGCTGGTGATTTATTCTGCCTTGCATAGGCATTTTAGCTAAAAGTAAAACAAACATACAGGCATGAATCCATACCATTATTCGATAAATGTTCAAAATATTTTAAACCTACAAACAATATGACAACCTATGGAATATCAACAGTCTTGTTTATGATTGATTGATTGTATAGTGGTTTACGTCCCATACGAGAATTTCTCACTCATAATCGAGATGTGTTACCATATACATGTACCGTTGAAGGGGTTTAAATTAGACCTTTACCTGGCACCTAGGTCCATTAATCCGTGTTAAATCTTTATCTTTTAAATTTAACGCCTGTCATGATACCGGGTCTCGTTTTTTTAAAGGTTTCATTTAAAGAAACCGCAACTTTTACTTCAACGTGCCGAAAGCTTGACGAAAGAACAGTTGTTTTATTATTTTTATTGACTAATGTCAATCGGAATTTTGGTTCGAATTATCGACATTTCGATCATGGAGCATATACTCTTGACCCACTGAGCTACCGTGAGAGTACAGTCTTGTTTATTAGAGTCAACATTTTGCAAATTTTATGGTATATTCAATTACCTTGTCAGTTTATACGATCTTTATGCCAAATGAGGTTTAATTAGGTGTTAATCGCGTTTTTAGAAAATACCCATTTAAAAGCATTTCTTGTTATCATGAATTAGGAAATACATTTTAACAGTGAAATTTTGAATTAAAAATTCATTTTCATCGGTAAAATTCTCACAATATAGCTCGTCCCCTGAATATAGTTGATATTTTCACAGTTATATTTCCACATACAGTGTGAAAATAACAATCAGAAATGTAAATTACCTCATAAAAGAAAATCTGATATTTTCCATATATAACATTCAAAACACACGAACTGTATCAAAATAAGATAAAACATGGTTTTGCCTACCGGTTTACAATTGTGAATTTCATGCTACCTGCCCCCTGGGACCTGGGGGTTGCGACCAAAACCACAAAAATTAGGGCAATCTTTTAAAATCTTCTTCTTAACTCCTGGACATCAAGCAGTAAAACTGTTGGTATGATTTTAATCAGCATTGAGTCCTCTACCAAAATTCTGAAATAAATGTCCCCAGGGTCAGCGGTTCTAACATTAGGGCGGGGCTAAATAGTTTATATAGTGAAAATGCATTATTTCTTTGAAATCCTTATTTTCCCTCCTGGGCATTAAATAAACAAACCAAGTGCATAGCTATGTTGAATAAGGTTGCCTCTTCCTAAATTGTGAATTTCATGGCCCCAGGGTCAGAGGTTCTAGTGCTAGGGCGGGGCTATAAAGATAATATAGTAAGATATGAAATATTTCTTTGAAAATCTTCATCTTTGCTCATGAGTATTTAATAAACTTACCAGTTATGTTTAATGAGGCAGTCTTTTCCAAAATTGTGAATTTCATTACCCCTGGGTTGGAGGTTCTCGTGTTAGGGTGGGGCTCTATCGATTATATAGTGAAAATGTGAAAATAGTGCTAGTTATGTTCCCCAAACGAAGTTTGGGAACATATATGATGTTCCCCCAAACGAAGTTGGGGAACATATTGTTTTTACTCTGTTTCTTATTATTATGTTCCCCAAACGGAGTTTGGGAACATATTGTTTTTACTCTGTTTCTTATTATGTTCCCCAAAACGGAGTTTGGGAACATATTGTTTTTACTCGGTTTCTTATTATTATTATTATTATTAGGCTTCTCATTTTCCTTCGGAAGACCTTATTGTTTTCCGTCGGTTTCCTATTATTATTATTATTATTATTATTATTCTTCTTTTTTTTATAGTTACGGCGATATCTCAGCTGTGTCTGTTCGGATTTGAAAGATTTTTACAGGAAAGATGCATCAGGTTAATATCTCCAGACGTGTTTTTCATTTTTTCAAAATTTACTTTTGTTCGCGATTTTTGGGGATTTTTGTATTTTTTAAAAGGCATTTTGTCCAGCAGTTTTCTCGAAAACGGCTAAAGATATGAAAGTGAAACTCACTGAGGTGATAGAACATTGAACTCCGTTATGGGCAACGACCTTTATTTTTCGTCGTCTGCACTTCCGGTGGCAAACGGAAGTGAATTCAAAAAGTCCCATTTCTCAACTTTTTTGTTTTTCAATATTTTTCTTTAGGATTTACAGGGTTTATAGAGTGTCTTATGAGAATTCTAAATATGTTTTCAATATCTTGATGCGTGCATATATTGAATAGATATGACCAAATTAAACTTTGTCCCACTGTCGGGGGTTCGAATCCCGCTGTGGGCGTTGAAATTTTTTTCTTTGTTTCTGTCTTTTTTCAGTTGGAAATGACTTATCTCTCTTTTTTAACATGCATGGAAGATTTTGCCGATTTTTAAAAGCTATTTTTGATATATTATGAGGAATACCTGTAATAATCATGAGATATGTTGAGAGGCTGCTGTAAATGAACGTAAACGAAAAAAGCACATTCTGAAATTTTATGGGATGACGCAGCATAGAATTCTGACGAAAACCGGTCGGAAGACCTGCTTGTTGCACCAGCAACAAGAACGCATCTAGTTATTATGTTCCCCAAACGAAGTTGGGGAACATATTGTTTTTACTCTGTTTCTTATTATTATTATTCTTATTATGTTCCCCAAACGAAGTTGGGGAACATATTGTTTTTACTCTGTTTTATTATTATTAAGTCGCCCCGAACGAAGTCGGGGACGACATATTGATATTGTACGCATGTTTTTTTTCTCCAGGCTGTTCTCGGAGATGGCTGGGACAATCTTCCTGAAACTTTCCTTAAAGGACGATCACTGGTTGTAGTTGTGCAGTGAGGTCGTTCAGTTCCAATATGTCTACCGTTGCCATGGAAACCTGTAAAAAGCGACAAATTTTGTCCGAGAGTGTTCTCTCTGGTCCCTTAAACGTTCGTCATGAAACTTTTCTTATTTTAATGATTAGTATCTGTAGTTCTGCAACTCGTATTTAAAATTTTCATATAATCGATTATTGCCATGGAAACCAGGTGAAAGTTAAAATTCTTTAATTTCGATTTTCTCAATAACTACTCAGGCAATCGTTTTGAAACTTTCAATGTTTATTCCTTGCAATGTGTCAACGTGATTTCTACTTTCAAAATAATTGTAATGAGTCGCTCACGGTTGCCATAGAAACGAAACAGAAAAAAAGATTCAGATGTACACATGTGTTCTCCAAGGTCTAGGTCAAAGGGTCAAAGTTCGTCGTATCCAATAAAAGTTCTTTTCACAAGGATTACATATTTGAAATACGAAAGCCCTAGTACTTACCGTTCAAACGTTATGGCTATTTACTATGTTCAAGACGACCCCCCCCTTTTTTTGGAAGCACACAGCCAAGTAGAATACACAGATATAACATATACAACTTACAAGTAACTTTTTAAAATCTTCATTCATAAAATTCAGTTCCCGTCATGTGATATTTTGCCATCATTCATTCTCCTTCTGTTTTGTCTCATTAATTTATAAATATTTTATTTTATCTATATAAAAAAAAAATAACGATTGTCAGCTGCATTTATTATCATTTCGCGTTTTCTTGTATATCTATCACTTGTATATTATTCATTTCATTAGATAGTGCAAGTATAAATTAAAAAATTGGTACGTCATTTCCATAGTTTTTATTCATTCATAAATTCTTTGATCCGCTCCTGATGGTTCGCAAAGCCTTGATCACCACTGTATACAAAACATTCATCTCGCCGAAAATGTTCATGATTCCGCTAAACTGAGAAAGTTCACACATGATTTATTATCTCATAACACACATCAGCTCTCTGCAATGCAGAAATGCTCGTATTGAAGGGGAAAATTCCGGAGTTATTGATGAGAAAAATTCAGGAGTTATTATGTCGCCCCGAACGAAGTCGGGGACGACATATTGATATTTTAC
>NW_026934129.1:0-111577 GCF_032062105.1 Saccostrea cuccullata | reverse complement strand
ATGTGCGTTAAGAATTAATTTGTCATCTTTTTCCTCGCAATGTTTGTTTGCGTAATTTAACTTTGCAACGTCATTTAACGTCATTTGACGTCACAAACGGCTATTACATCTTTTAACCACGGCAGTTTTGAAGGGCGCTAAATTCACATTAAAATTAACAAAATAAGCAATTATGAAGAAGGATAATTAGAGAATGTAAATATAAGCATTGAATTCATATTTTTGGATGTCTCGGTCCTATACCACACCTGGCCGTGTCGACAAATATGATAAATTGTCGGCACGGCCAGGTGTGTTATAGGACCGAAGACATCCAAAAATATGAATTCAATGCTTAAATATATATTTTTTTAGTGAGGGTGGTAAGAGGGGATGCAGGGACCCAACTTCAACACTTTTACTGAACAACAATTTTTACTTTTGGGCAGTCAGTTTCCCTGATAATACTCCTTCTTTCAAAAACTATCCTATAAAAAAGACTGACATTAATATATATATATTTTTTCATGGCTACCAAAATTTATCAAAAATAAAATTCAAATTGATATGACTGGTAAGTTCATTTACATTTTAATTCTGATTCTCCCTTGTATTTAGCTAGGACTTGAATTAAATGCAAACAAGTAATGATCTAGTGTATCATATAATTGAACAATTATTGCTGTTTTTTTCGGTCAATACGATGATTAAGCCATCTTCGAAGTACAATATTCACCTCGCCCTTCGGGTTCGGTGAATATTGCACTCCTCAGATGGCTAAATCATTTTATCATATAGCTAATAAATAGTCTCTAATAAAATACTACCAAAAAATCTAGAGAATTTTAGCGTTCAATATCTTGACGTTTTTTATTACACACTTAGTAATAAATACAGGTTTTTTGCATATGCGATATGGCTGACGTCACAATAGCCGTATCAACCCTGCAGGGCTGATATGGATTTGTGGGGCTGATATCCGTATCAGCCCTGCAAATCCATAAAAAATCAGCCCTGCAGGCCAATACGGCTATTGTGACGTCAATATCACACCCTATAGTAAATTAAACCACAATAACAGTACTTGTGATCATACACAATTTTTGGTGGGTTCATATTCTCTTAATTTTAACTTTTTGAAAATAAGGTTAATCTTAATTTACAAATACATGTAATACTATAGAATATTTTCAAATTACGGATCAAGTGCATTGAAATAGAAGTAGAAACAAACCCAAATCTTATGAGACATTAGACTATGTACATGTATGTAAGAAGTCCATGCATGATTATTTACTTATTTTCTTCTCAACTTAATGCGTGCTGTATTTTATTACTAAGTATGTAATAAATATAATAATACACACCCTTTTCCACATCACATCCTGTTTTTTCATCAGCCCTCGACCAAAATCAGCCCTCGGGCCTTCGGCCCTCTGGCTGATATTGGTGTCTCGGGCTGATACAGGATGTGATATGGAAAAGGGTATGTATTATTCTCTATATTGTATTAATATGACAATAGCACAAGGTTGGCCCCTTTCTAATTCCAAATTACATGGAGTCCCCCTCCCCCCCCCCCCCAGAAATCCACTCATCTACACTTGTATGGAATGAAAAACAAGGGAAATCTCTATACACCCTTGATTGGACCTGCATAACAATTTTCTTTCCTATGTACCACCCAACATATTTTGTAAACCTACCAGTACAATATAAGTTCAATTACCCTATAATATAAAGCGGATACACAGGTTAATAATATAGGGTTATTGAACTTATATCGGTGAATATTGGCACGAGTTGGCTGTTCAAACGCACGAGCTTGCGAGTGCATTTGAACAGCCAACAAGTGCCAATATTCACGGATATAAGTTTAATAACTCCCTTATTATATAGCTAAAAAATTTCCACATAATTTATAATAATTATTCCAACCAAAAAACCCTCAAATTAAAGATTTTTTTAGTATCGGTATTCAAATTATCGTCTGTCCTGTTAGCGTTCAATATCGCATCATTTCGATGACCCTACCGAGCTTTATGATTTGCTTAAAATAGGTGTTAATGGGTCTAATACGTACTATATTTTAATAAATAATTTCATTAATGATTTTTGCGTGAAAAATAAACACATCTTACCTAGATGCCACTTCTTTTCTTTAAGGATTTCAATCCCTAATGGTACCAAATTCTGTACCCTTAAATGTCCCTCGAGTACACAATACTCTGAAATTATATTAAAGCATTTTATAGTGGAAAAAGATTGCCCACGAGAAATTTTCTTTTTTGTTTAATTAACAAAGATTGCATTGGGGCGTTTTTTCAATAAAAATATAATTTCGTATTAAATCCTGTGGTTGAATGTTGAAATATTATAAATAGAATGATAATAAAAAATTTTTTTACATATTTTTTTACGATTTTTTTTTATTAATTAAAAAAGGGGAGGTACAAAAATTCAAGGTCATGAATTCAATAAAATGTCAATTCAATGATATTATGAACATTGAAATTCTTCCTATTAGATTTTTGGTTTGAGTTTTTTTGTTTATTTTATCAGAGACTATTTATTAGCTATATAATAAAAAACTATTGATAATATTGCGGATATACAATTAATTCATGTCTCCCATAAAACATTTTGCTCAACACGTAGAAGAACTGCATGCTTTTTTGCTGCGTGGCAATACCTGGCGGGGATGCTGAATTTTTTTTTATTGATTTTTTTTATTGAATCACGGATCAGGTAACAATGTTATTCCTTCAGAATACCTTCCAAAAAGTAAATCTACACACTCGGAATATTTACTATATGATGTTTATACCTCCAAGACGGCTGCTCCCACCTCTTATGTTTGAGAGGTCTGTGTTTGCTCAGCTCTTGATGTGTATTGTTTGTATGAACTTGAATACTGTTAGTCATCTCCATACATTTTATACAGTGATCCTCCCCCCGAAGCAGCCTATTTAACATGTTAAAGCTTGCACTCTCCAGTTTGCAGGTTGCGTAATATTTGTAGTGTTGATTTATGCTTATCCTTTGTAAAGTTGCATGGCCACTGCTTGGGTAAATATTTTAAAAAATGTCAACTTCAAAATCTGAATCTGATTCACGACTGATAGTTATGATCTCTTCTGGCCTCATAAGTTCCACCAACACAGGGATCATGAAAGATAATTAAAATATATGAAGATAACGAACAGCGTTCAAGCTAAGAAGTCCAAATGCATTATACAGTACAAATAAGAAGCAAAGGAAACATCAGAGGTTGGATCAAGTGCCATGGAGGAGTGAGCATCTCCTGCCGACCGGTCACGCCCGCCGTGTTTTTTTCTTGCTCAGTAAACCTTCAAAAGATCACATATTTAAAATCTCATATCTAATTTGAGTAATTTCAAACATAGACCCACAAACCACAATTATTTCATAACATAACTTAATTCTTAAGATGGATATCTATGATAAGCTTTTGTAATAACCACACCCTTTTGAGCCATAGGGGAAGAGATGATACCCAATACTGTATGATGATATCCCATACTGAATATCTCATCGATTGTATTAAAAAGTTTTTTCTTTCTCAATTTCTGAAAATCGTCACCAGCCACGACCAAAATGTACAATCCTCTCCCATTCTAGGACAAAACTATTTTAGGACTCCGGACTGTGGCTTGAGATGATGATTTCTGAAAAACTAGAACAAATTTATAAATCATTTTATATCATTGTATTTAAATTCGTTTTGTTTTATCTAAATATAAATTGTAAAAAGCATTTACATGACGATACTTAGTAATTCCCGTATACATTGTAACACTAATGTTTTCTTACAGTAAGGTCGTTTGCCAATGAAGGTTTGCTTGAGACATACCAGGAACTCAACAAGGACAATGTCTGGGCCGCCGTCGTGTTCGATACCTCTTCTAATGACTACTCGGCCGCCATACCAGATCAAGTCAAGTACACCCTGAGGGTAGCGCGGGAAAACGCAGACGACAGATGGCGCACTGACAACACGTACCCCTTCTTCAGGGTCCCTGGTTACAGAAACAACCTACAATTTGGAGGAGAACCTAGTACGTCATCAATTCTGGTTTTTAATAAATGAATTTGAAAGGAATTTTTTATATTTGACAAGTAAATCAGTAACAACTAACTTCTATAAAGAAATCTTAATTTATTTTAAAAAAAAAATACTCTGCAATCCAGTGGCATCCGAAAGTAATCTACTTGAATTGTCCGAGTGAGAATAAACCAGTGAGTGAACTGGCTAGGGCTAAACTTAAAGGTAGTCAGTGGTTAGTTAATACAGGTATGTATTGATAATTTACAGATTATTACAAGACCGGCTTCCTCAGCCTCCAGTATGAAGTGGGTCGCGCCATTATTAACAGGAGATCAGGGAACACCAACTTTGACAACTTGGACTTCTACATGAAGAAGATGCCGTACCAGGACTTCATTAAGGACAATCTTATCAGCGTACTACAGATCTGGCTCCCATTCTTCATCATGCTCAGCTTCATCATCACCGCTCTGCAGACGACAAAAGGTGTGACGTATGAAAAGGAAAAGAGACTGAAGGTAATCACAACTCTATTATTTGAAGGGACCAGGAGAAATTTCGAGTTTGAATACTCCCTTTTTTTGTCTATCAAGTTAAAGGAGAATTAATTCGTTTAAAATTAAGTAGTCAATAAATTTTGTATCAGTCTTAAATCAAATAATATGTCGTGTTAATTAAAGTATAAATAACACAATATTCATAAATCCGGAGCCATTTGAGGTATGGACCCTCCCCTTCTATCTTACTTGCTTGACATTACTGTAACAAAAAAGGGGGGGCAACCGGTCTTTCAATGAACATTTTCGATGTTAAAAAGTTATGTTTGAAAAAAGGGGGGGGGGCTATTCACAAAATTATTTTCACATAAACCTCATATTTTAATTTTATGTTGAGATAAAAAAAAGAATGAGAACAAATTTTTCTATTCACAGTCTCAAATTTTCTTCATATTGCATTAGACAAAATTCATTTTCTTTTTTGAAAAAGCAACCAAGGCTTTATACATCAAACTATATTCCATTTGAATGTAGTGAAATGCAGTTAATGAAATCAATGTTGGGAATTATTTTTGAAAAAAAATGATGAAATTTATAGCAGATGGATATTTCAACTTGAGGTAATTCCACCCTCCTATGATGTCATAGGTTTTTGCAAAAAACTGTAATTAGTTTAGATTCATATAAACATGTAATAGAACAATATCTTTTGGAAGAATGTCTTACAATAGGTGTAATGATAGATATTGTTTAGTAAAAAGAAAATTAAAATGCATATTTTATTTATTTAATCAATTATTCAATCTCTATAAAATGTTGACAAGAGCAATAACTCCTTCTAAGGTCTCTTCATTCATGCATTTGCTTTATTGTACTTGTAATGTAAAATAGTTTCCCTGGTACTAACAATTCAAAAGTATCTCATAAGTAGGAAGTATATAGGAACATTCAGCATCAGAATTATGCATTTTAACCAGTTTTTACACATTTTTCATAACACTGTTTACAAAAAATGTGCAATTTTTTATGTTGACATACACTTCTGTTCATTTATGTTTCGGATTTTAAATTATATGGTGACCTATACATTTTTTGCAATAATTGGAAAATTAAAGTATATTAAATGAAAATAAATACAGTTTTTGTACTATGAACCATTAAAATTGTGAGGGTGGAAACACCTTAAGTCAGGTTTCTCACTCGTTTGTAATATGTACTTACGACGCTAATCAAAGATTGTGTCAGTTTTCAATAGAATAAAATATGCCTCGATATTATAATCTTCAGCAATTAATACTTTGATATGATTTATTGATTTCATGTAATTAAAAACTATGTCTTTTTTCTGTGGACAATATAACGATCTATTTGTCGAAAGAAACGTGATAATTGCTCCGTCGTTACTGCAAATAAGCATTGTGTTACACTGGTGATAATAACACGAATAATGAACAAGTGTAATGAATGTGTCTGTTGTCGACCTCGTACGTGGAGAAGGATTCTCAACCATTCTGAGAATGACTCTTAGACCTCCCCATATAGCGATGTCATTTCATATAAACTGGGTCGTTTCCTTTTTGTAACTAGAAAATTGTGCTCTTTTGCAGATTTATAATGAGATTTTAACTAATCTATGTTCCCTTTTGTTGGCTAATACTCAGCTCTTTATAGACTTATGAAGAATCTGGTCTTTATACTTTTACAGACCAATGTTAACTCTGATGTTCAGCCTGAGAGAAGGTTTGTGTTTTCACCTTTTCAGACTTTGAGTTTTCTTGGTCTTCGATTCTTTGTAGACCTTTAAGGGGTTTGGTATTCAGTCTTTTGTAGACCTTCAATGAGTTTGAACATCAGTCTTTTATAGACCTTTAAAAACTTTGGTAGTCGGCCCTTTGTAGACCTCTGAGGAGTCTGGTCTTTGACCCTTTGTAGACCTTTGATGAGTTTGGTCTTTGACCCTTTGTAGACCTTTGAGGAGTTTGGTATTCAGTTCTTTGTATACCTTTGAGGAGTTAAGACTTTATAAACTTTTGAGGAGTTTGATCTTCAGTCCTTTATAAACCTTTGAGGAGTTTGATCTTCAGTCCTTTATAAACCTTTGAGGAGTTTGATCTTCAGTCCTTTAAAGATCTTTGAGGAGTTTGATCTTCAGTCCTTTATAAACCTTTGAGGAGTATGATCTTCAGTCCTTTATAGACCTTTGAGGAGTATGATCTTCAGTCCTCTTTAGGCTTCTGAGGAGTTTGGTCTTTGACATTTTGTAAACCTTTGAGGAGATTAAACTTCAGCCCTTTAGATCATGTTTATAGAGGTTATGGAGTTTGTACTTTAGCCCTTTAATAATCCTTTGAGGAGTTTGGCCTTTCGATCCTTTCTAGACGTTTGAGGAGTTTGGTTTTAGAACCCTTCGTGGACTTTTTAGGAATTTTGGTCTTTGTCCCTCTTCAGGCCTCAGAGTAGTTTGGTCTTTAGACCTTTATAGACCCTAGTCTGATTATTAGTCTTTTTGTAGAATTGTTCGTGTATCACAAAGGATTACAGTGGACCCTCATTTATCCGAACACTTTGGTTCCCAGTCAATTTGTCCGGATATGTGAAATTTGCATAGACCTTTGGATATCTGATCATCACCAAGTTAAACAAGACAAAATAATATTTAAAAATTTTTAGGATTTTGCGTCTGGATCTTCTTTATGCCTCAGAGTAGTTTGGTCTTTATACCTTTATAGACTCTTTGATTATCAGTCTTTTTGTAGAATTTTTTGTGTTCTAACACATCTATGCAGTTTTTTCTATCCTGAATTGATATGAATACGACCCAACAAAGCAAAGATATTGGAATACCTAGAAATTCTTCTACAAGAAATAAATTTGAGCAATACAATAAACAAAGCTAGTTATTGATCAATAGATAAATAACGTTCTCTGGGTGATGTATTACTTAACAATAGGTATACGACCATTTGTATTTTGTCATTTATTGTATATTAATATACATATATCAAGGTAAATGCCATGCCAAATGCAAGTAATGAGTTCATATTTAGAAATTAGTTATATAGTGTTTGATGGAAATGTTTCGCCACTTTTCTGTTATCCCAAAGGTTTTGTTCATATACAATTATGGCATGCCAAACGTTGCATTTCTCATCGTGAAGACTAGGTATATTTAATTATTTTTTGTGCACGAATTATTTACTTGTTTTTAATGATTGTGACTTTTAAGAAAACATGCAAATCGGATGAATTTTAAAATAATATATTTAACAGAAGGTCAGAAACCAGGTTTAAATTAATGACGTCGTTAAGCCATCTGGTCTCTAAACATATATACCCGGTATTTGTATTGGCAGTACTTCACATTGTTGTATTTCTGAAATAAAAGATATCACAAAGTCTGACAAATGTATTTTTTTTTATATTTAGATATTTTACTTGTAAAAGACGTTAGTTGTAATCTAACAAACACGATTTATGATAAAAAAAAACTGTTTTGATGAATTTTACTTCCCAATCGTTGCCTTCCCTTACTTATGCTGCAGTATACCTTCATGAGCTGCATACGCTTTTTATATCTCTTTGTTGATTAAATACGCGAAACCATACTCTACGTGTGAACAATTTCTAAGCTAGGTTAATTATTGACAAACAAGCTGCTGCTGAAAAAAAAATCAGCAGTCTCGTTTAAAATCATCATTTTGTAAGTTCAATAGTCGATACAATGACCTTGTCAGCAAAAACAATTTATCAATACACTGTACGTTTTTTGCTGACAGACATTTCTTCATACAAATTGTTAGGCCATTATTTACACACTAAATTGTCCATAAATTTTCCCTTATTTTTCCGATCATAACAAGGAGCACATGGCAGGCGTCGTGGGTCAGCAGGGGATGCTCACTCCTCAATGGTACCTGACCCAGCCTCTGATGTTGTAGAGGTCCATGCTTGCTCAGCTCCAATTTTATATTGTTTAATGGACTTTTGAGTTTTAATACTCTATATATTTCATTATTGTTTATATATTCATTTAAAAAGGCAAAATTTTCTTTTTTACTTCAAGAGAGGATTTTCATTGAGAATTTAATACGTGATAATATATAAGCATAGTTTATATTTTTTTTTTCCATAATGTATATTTAAAGGTTAAATTGTAACAAATTTTAAGGGTTTTTTGGGGGGTTTTTTTTGTTTTTGTTTTTTGTTTGTTTGTTTTTTTTTTTTTTGCAAAAATTCATGTAGTATATGTGCACAAAGTAGTACCCGCACGGTTGGGAAAAAGGTAAAGTGTGAAAGGCAGACTGAACAAACAAACACACGGGTAAAGATTGACCGACAAAATGTTAATCCTTGTGCACCAGTCTTTCATTAAGACAGATATGATTTTGGGATATTTTGATGGGGTTTTTGTTTTATAGAAATGTAATTTATAACATCTCCTGTTTTCCACTAGGAATCTATGAAGCTGATGGGTATGAGTGAAGCCATGTACTGGGCTGCAGTCTTCGTCAAGGCCATGATATTCCTGCTCCTGGCCTCGGCATTCTTCATCCTCTGTATGTTTGTGAAGGTGGGAGACAATGGCCGTGTGTTCAACGCCTCGGATGCTTCCCTCATCTTTGTCTTTTTCATAATTTATGACATTTCTCTCATCACCTTCTGTATAATGGTCAGCACTTTTTTCAGTAAAGGTATGTGCTTGAATTTAATTTTGGAAAATATACTTTAACATATCGAATTTACTTTTCATTCTTAACGCAGTAAAACTTTACCTTCTAAAGGTCCAAGTTGTAGTATTTGTCATTTTTAAAAGATTTGCTGGTTTTTTAAAAAAAGTTTTGCTCCATTGTACTTGTCTGACCTTGCACAAAATTTCTCGGCTATGAAATTCTTTTTTTCAGCTAACACCTCGGCCTACGCAGGTGGTCTTTTGTATTTTGGATTCTTTTTTCCGTGGTTCTTCTTAAACACAGAATACGAAACTATGACTACAGGAGCAAAAGTTGCCTCCTGTCTTCCCTTTAATACAGCAATGGCGATGGGATTCAACATCATCGGAATTCACGAGGGCACAGGTTTGATACAACAGTAGTTTGTTTAGTATAAAAGAGATGAGTTTTCATTTGATATTTGTTTACGTGCATACAAGACGTCCAGAAAATAAATTTCAAACCTCCGAGAAGTGATTAGAAAATATTTAGAAGTAATGAAACATACGCACGGAGATATCGAATAGTATTCAAGATAAAAAGTCCATAAAACAATAGAAAATAGGAGCAGAGCAAACACCAAATGCCTAGATGCACGCATACCCAACACTTCTGATCAATATCATATTTTACCCTAACCAAATATCACCAACTACCCTCGGAAGCCTACCTATAGTGAAATTCATTAAGATTTACTGATATATTTTGAAAACGTCGGACACAAAGCTAACGAAGGTAATGGATTATTCTCCAGCATACACAGATATACATTTATCATTGAAATCTATCTGGTATCAAAGCTCTCTCTTAATTGCTCTTAAGCAAATCCCAACACAATCTCTTTACAGCAGTTAGAGTTTGAATTATATAAATACGAAATGCATGAAATATATGGAGAAAACGAACAGTGTTCAATCCCAAAAGTCCATTAAACGATACAATATAGGAGCAGAGCAATTGGACTTCAAAAATATCAGAGGTGGGATCAGGTGTCGTGGAGGAGTGAACATGCCCTGCCGACATCACACCCGCTGTGTACTCCTTGTCATGATCAGGAAATAACGAAAAAAATCGTCAAAATTAGTATGAAAATTGTTAGACAGCATTCGACTTAATGATAAATTGTTTATGCTGAACAAGGTCATTGTATTGACAATAGAACTTAAACGAGACTGATTATATCCTAGTTTCACCAAATTACTTGTTAAAAGCTCGCCTCGATTGATAGTTCGTACTTACTACCAGTCTAGCATGCTTTTGCATATCAAAGAGACAAATGTAAACTTGCATTCTGATTACAGGCACTATCGATTGAGCTTTTTAAAAACATCTTTCAAGACTTTCAGCAACGTTCACTACCAATTAAACATAGTGCACTCAGTACTTTCAGTTTCTTGCTTTATACTTTAAGGTGAGGGCGCTCAGTGGAGTAACTTTAACAAGCCGCCCTCTGTTGACGACAATTTCTCCCTGGGCGGAGTGATGCTGATGCTGATCCTAGACATCGTCATACATCTTCTTGTCACGTGGTACGTTGGAAATGTTTTCCCGGGAGAATTTGGAATTCCCAGACCGTTCTACTTTCCATTCACGGTAAATATTTCCAGTTCTCGGCAGAGTTTTACTTCGATGTCAGTTCAAAGTTCTCATGTATCCTTGAGGTATATTAAGATTTAGCAACCATTTAGCGATCTTACTTGGGCTCTTTATTCTAGAAATCTTACCGGGACAGTTTATTTTAGCGATCTTATTTGGGCTGTTAATTTTAGCGATCTTACTAAGACTGGTTATTTTTATTCACTGGGGCCTTTTGTTTTAGCATTTTAATAAGGCCTTTTATTTTAGCGATGTTACTGGGGCTGTTTGTTTTAGCGACGTTACTGGGGCTGTTTATTTTTATTTACTGGGGCCTTTTGTTTAAGCATTCTAATAAGGCCTTTTATTTTAGCGATCTTACTAGGACTGTTTATTTTTATTTACTGGGGCCTTTTGTTTTAGCATTCTAATAAGGCCTTTTATTTTAGCGATCTTACTAGGACTGTTTATTTTTATTTACTGGGGCCTTTTATTTTAGCATTCTAATAAGGTCTTTTATTTTAGCGATCTTACTGGGGATGTTGTGACAAAACAGAGAAAGACTTTGACAGAGACCTCCGCCATGACACCAGTAATCCAAAGTTCTTCGAACGCGATCCACCAGAACTTAAGCCTGGAATCAAAATACTGAAACTCAGAAAGGTGAGCGAGTCTCTTTGTGGGATAGATTTTACGTATCTCTGAAATAAAGTTATGAAACCATTTATTTTTATTGTAAACCGAACACAACTGTGTTACCTCTAGAGATTTTGAGTTTCCTCTTGATGTATATTATCTCCTCTAGGAGTGTGAAATTTCCTCTAGAGGTTCTGCAATTTCGCTTTAAGTATTGAGTTTCCTCTAGAAGTATTGATAATATAGTATCTCACCTCATCTATTAGTTTTTGATCAGATTCTGTAGGTGTTCGGTCGAGGCAGGAAGGTATGGATAATATAGGTAGAATGTCTCACCTCATCTATCAGTTTTTGATCGGATTCTGTAGGTGTTTGGTCGAGGCAGGAAGAAGAAAGTGGCCGTGGAGGGGACGACACTGAATATTTATGAGGGACAAATCACTGCTCTATTGGGTCACAATGGCGCCGGCAAGACCACCACCATGTCGATGCTAACAGGTGCGTGCCTATGTCACAATTAAAATAATAGCATCATTTTCCTGACCGAAGAGGAATAACATTAACTTTATGGGAATACACAGTCTATTCATTTCTTATATTTTTAGCAAATTTTTCATCAAGTTTCACAAAATATAAACAATAAAAGTATTTTATTAGAGAGTCTCACTTTCGAATTTTAAATTGGGAAATATTTGGAGGAGAAGCGCATAAATGTTCGCACAGAACAAAACGACAAGGGACGACCTTTCTGCAATGTCAAAACGTTACAATTCACAAGAAAATTATACGTTAGAAAAGGAGAGAAAAAACTTTCTACATTCAGTTCATTGTTAAACATTCACATTTTCAAATTCTAACCCTAGCCCAGCTTAATTCTTAAAAGATGTATGCATCATTGTGCATGATATATACGTGTAAATAGCATTGAAATCTTGTGTGTTTTTTTCAGGTTTCCTACCTCCAACCAGCGGCACGGCCAAAGTCAACGGATATGACATAATGACAGACATTGACAAGGTCCGACAGAGCATTGGACTGTGTCCGCAGCACGACATCTTGTTTGAGTCTATGACGGTCGAGGAACATCTGTATTATTTCTGCAAGGTATAAAGCAAAGCTCCGCATTAAACAATGCCTAAGTGTCTTTTATATACACACTGATGCAAAAAAGGACTTTTATCTTGAAGAATGGTTTCATCGTATTACAGTTCTTAGTATAAAAAAGCATTTTTTTACGGAGAAGCAAATAAGATATGTCTAGGTCTTTGTTTAACAAAGAAAATATTTCCTTACTCTTTTCTCCCTCCTCCGTGCTTGGGTAGGAAACTAAGACAAGATACAATTTACTGAAAGCTCCAGCCCCCAAAAAGTGAATTGGTCGTAGACTGAGGATTTTTATACAACTTTCTAAAATAGACGACATGTGGATTTTTTCTTGATGTTGATTATAAGTTTTACGTATGCATGCTGTAAATAAAATCATTTGGTACGAGTAATCTTTGTTTTTGGGCACTAATATTTTACACATTTTGATTGCTTTACACTCTGGTCCAGTAGTAAATCTGGTATTGTGTACTCTACGTAATCGCCTTTTGTGTTAGAATGTTAAAGTAAAATCCGAAAATTTTATGGTCCCTGTACAATGTTGAGTTAGATTTATAGCTTGACTCAGTTTTTGTTAAATGCCTATATATTGATAATAAAACAATCATCACAAGATAAGTTATGATTTGTACTCACTATGTCTTCTAACAGATTTTTATTGTAAGTTAAATTTTCTCTATATAACTAATTTGATATTTTCTATTCAATTTAGCTGAAGGGAACTCCAGCGAAGGATATCACCAATGAAGTCAGGGAAATGATCAAAGTTTTAGGAATGGAGGCAAAAACACACTATGCAGCTGGAAACCTTTCAGGTGGACAAAAACGAAAATTGTCCGTGGGAATCGCCATCATAGGTGATTCTAAGGTATTTTAATTCAGTCTATAATTTAAGTCAAATAGTGAGTACATATGAGCAATATTGACAGGTTTGAAAAAGGGGCTGCCTCAAAGTTACTGACAATTAATGTTCATTCAAATAGTTATTCGACAATACCAAAATATGTAGTACAAACAAGGAACCGGTAAAAGTAATTTACGTTAGAAATCCCTTTCAAATGAAATATCGGGCACATTTGTTTTATATTTGGATCTTTTTTCAGTAAAAGACGTTTATGGTTATCTAACAACAAAGCTTTACGATAAACGTGATGACTTTAACTTTTCAATCGTCAACTTCCCTTACTTATACAGCAATATACTTTTGTCACCTGCATACGGAGTTTATTTCTCTGTTGATTCGATACGGAAAAGCACGCTCTACTTATGATTAATTCTGAAAACGAGGTAAGTTATTGAAAAACAAGATTATGAAGCAAAAATATCAGCAGTCTCGTTTAAAGCCATCATTTCGTAGGTTCTATCATGGTCGATACAATGATCTCGTCAACAAATACAATTTATCATTAAGTCAGATGCCGAGAGACTTTTCTCATACTGATTGTTATTTCATTATTTACACACGGAGTTGTCCAAAGTTTTCCATTGTTTCCCATATCATGACGAGGAGCACACAGCTGATGTGACCAGTCGGCAAGGGATGTTGAGGTTCCTTGATGCCTCTTCTGATTTTTTGGTGGTCCGTGTTTTCTCCACTCCAATTTTATATCGTTTAATGGACTTTAAACATGTTAAATTCCCACGAAAATTTGTGATTTCACAGTATTTCCATTACTTCCCGATATCATGACAAGGAGCACACAACAGATGTGATCGGTCGGCAAGGGATGTTCAGTGTTCATGCAAATATGGCACTTGATGCCTCCAAAAAATGTTTTCTCAGCTCCAATTTTGTATTGTTTAATGGTCTTTAAAGCTCGAGTAATGTTCTTTATTTCCATATGTTTCATGTATGGAGTAACGGACAGTATTCATACTCAAAAGTACCTCCAAAAAATCAGATTGGGGGATAACTGTCGACAATTCAATGTGTGAATAATGGATTAACAATGAATATAAAAAGCGCCAGTCGGCATTTGAATGAATGATAAATTTTATTTGCTGACAAGGTATATATTGTATTGACCTACAAATTACTGAAATGAAGACTTTAAACGAGACTGGTGATATTGTTTCAGCAAGAATTCCTTGTCAATCAATAAATTACCTCGTTTCAGTATAATATCAGACTAAAAGGATGCTCCAGCGTATCGAATTAACTGAGAGATATGAACTCCGTATGTGGGCAATGAAGGTATATCGCTGCATAAAGTATGGGAATTTGACGACTGAAAAGTCAAAGTCATCATGTTTATCATAGAGCTTGGTTGTTAGATGACCATTGAGGTCTTTTTGAAGTAAAATATCTAAATATGAAACAGGCCCGTGTTTGTTCTGTTCCTATCTTGTATTCATATTTTTTTAATTGACTTTTGAACTTGAATACTGTTATTTATCTCCATATAAATGTATTTCATCTGTCAGACTCTGTAGTATCTTTTATTTCAAGCTCACCGGGATCTATCGTACGCACAAAGAATGGAAAACAACATTATTCATTGACAATGCGTCGTCGATATATCAAAATGTCACAGCAAGTGTTTTCATCTTTTCCTGTTTAAGATTTTGGGCAAGATATAATAGCACTGATACAATAATCCACTTTTATTTTCTAAATTGGCATACATTTTTGCTCAGAGACACTGACCTGATATGGAGATAACGAACAGTATTCAATATCAAAGTCCATAAAACAATACAAATTAGGAGCAGAGCAAACACGGACCTCCAAAACATCAGATGTGGGATTAGGTGCCATGGAGGAGTGAGCATCGATCCCCTGCTGACCGGTCACACCCGCCGTGTGCTCCTTGTCAAGATCGGGAAATAACGGAAAAATCTGTATAAATACAACAATTTATATATTTATGCACGATTTAAAGAAAAATTATCAACAGATACCTGCTGCATAGTTGACAAAAAATACTTGTAATACGATCTCAGTTTAATTTGCTGGGAGTTTAGATTCTCTACTGCATGCAGTCACTCGCATCAGAATAGTCAAAAAGGTGAATTAATTTCCATCTATTTGTTAACAAGTTCATAGTTCTACCTTAAAAGACAATGGCACTCAGCTCTTGCTTTGCCTATAATAGAACATATTTTGCTTCATTAAAGTCAAAATAGAAAGGAAATAATGATACTTTACCCAGGTAAGATGACTAATCTTCATTAAGATAGGAAAACATTCTGAATGAAACATATTGAGATTACGAACAGTATTTAAGATCAAAAGGTCACTCGTGTGGCGCAGTGGTTAGAGCGTCTGCTTTAGAGTCGCGAAGTAAGTAGTCAATCATTATGTCGCGGGTTCGAATCCCACTGTGGGACGTGGAGACCGGTCCTTCGGATAAGACCGTATAAATTGAGGCCCCGCGTCGCAATATGTGCTGGCATGAAAAAATCCCTCATTGCTCAATGGCACTGAGTTCCGAGTATAGGACAAAATTTGCAGCTGTCCACTGGCAAGTTGTGGCGTCTCCATATGAGTGAAAAATTATCGAAAGGGACGTTAAACAACATGCAATGAAAAATCAATCAAGATCAAAAGTCTATAAAAAAAATAGGAGCAGAGCACACACTGACCTCCAAAGCATCGTATCTTAAAAACGTGTATGCCAAGTTCTCTTTTTATTCACAGTATAATTTTTTACAGAAATGCTAAGTTTGGTTTTTTAAGATAATAATTTTACGATCTTTTTTTATTTGATTGATTAGATAATAATTCTTGATGAGCCCACATCCGGTATGGACCCAGCAGCACGGCGACAGACCTGGGATATTCTCCAGAAATTCCGGGAGAAAAAGACCATGGTTCTCTCAACGCACTTCATGGACGAGGCGGACCTGCTGGGAGACAGGATCGCCATCATGGCAGAGGGTGTGGTCAAGTGTTGTGGCACCTCCCATTTCCTGAAGAAAGCATTCGGTATATATCTATACATTGAGGTTTCTCTATCATTGAGTTCTAAACATTAAGGAAAACAGTTAAAACAAGGTAAACAATTATAATATTCTGCGGTAAAAAGACTTCTTATCCAGAAAAAAACTAATATGCTTTATTTGAGATAGATTTCAATATATCCTTATATTTTTAAGATATTTTGGGCGAACTTTATACACACACGAAACAAAATTTAAATTTATTCATTATTAAAGATATTTATTTTTAAATTAGAACTATATGTAGACATTTGTTGAGCCATGGGGTTTCTGATGTTTACAGGGGCGGGGTACCATCTGGTTATGGTGAAAGATAAATCATGTAACGTTGCTGAGGTGACAAAATTAGTCCAGTCCCACGTTTCCTCTGCTGTACTCGAAAGTGAGATCAGCGCCGAGTTGTCTTATCTTCTGCCTTTCGATCAATCAGAAACCTTCTCTCAGCTGTTTATGGACGTGGAGAAAAAGAAGTCTTCTCTAGGAATCCAAAGTTTTGGGACCACGGCCACCACAATGGAGGAAGTCTTTCTAAAGTAAGTAACATGTCTACTATAACGGTAAATACATATAAAACACATTGCTTAATTTACATGTTCTTCTTGAAAGAAAGTTTTCATTTATTTGTGATATAAAATAAGATATAGTTATCATTTTTAAAAAGTTGCTAAAATATTGATGCACAATTTTTGTTTAAACGAAGCTTTGGAATTTTGCTTAATACCAATTTAGTATACAAAAAGTCTTTGTAAAGCCAACTTGTTAACAAATTTAACACAGTACTCATAATGTATTTCAACTATGGCTTTTTTTCTTTTCATAAGAGTTGGAGAAAGTGGGCAAGAGGACGTCGAGGAAGAGGCGGAAAGACTGAATGCGCAAGCGCACGCGATTCAGCAATCTCAACAAAATCTTGCCTTTGTACATGAAGAGGGTGATAAAATCCCCATGACAGACGTCAAAGTTACGGTCAATGGGGAGGTGAACGGGGAGGTGAAAGAGGTGAACGGGGAGGCGAAGACGAACGGTGACGTCAGCTTATCTAAGTACACAGGTACCTTAAAATGTTCATCTCGTCCTTGATCCAGGCAGTATAAAACCTTGACTGTAAAAAACATCCTGTAATGGGGACATCAACAAGGAACCTGGTTCGTCCCTGGATCTTAAAACATCTAAATCTTAAGTCAAAAAATTTTTATGCCGTATTCTAAAAAATGTTGAATGAATCAAGGTAGCTAAACACAAATTAGAATAGTTTTCTAGAAAGCTATAAAAAACTTATCTGTTATCTGTAAGTTTAGAGATTTATTTAATAATGAAACGTTTCACAGACGATTGAAACTTTTACTTCCCTCTGTGTGGATTAAAGACCCTTGAACTTGATTTTATTGAGCTGGCAATTAAAAAAATTGTGTATTATTTCCTGTCTTTTCGGGAGTATGACAACCGTCTTTTTCTTCTGCAAAAAAATTGATCTCTATTGTTGGAGCTAGGACGCAGGTTTTGATTCGATTATAAACAAAGATCTCTTAAGTATCACGTTGTGAGAAATTGGAGACGCCAAAAATGTTATCTATCTTAAATTCTTTTTATGCTTATGAATATGCAAAGACATGCTCTAATCTAAAATAAAAAAGATATATAGTCTTTTTAGTGGCTCCCTGGACACTAGTTGGAGAATGTCTTGGACAAAGTATCCATTTGTCTTCTAGATATTAATCTTTACAGGATTATGATTATTGGGTTGAAATAGCGTTAAATATATTTTTTGAAACATTTGGAGATGACAAGCGGTATTCAAGATAAAAAAAAATTGAATTATTTGTTTATTCAGAGTTTAATAAGGAGATAAAGAAAAATGGTGGAATGGCGCTTACCTTTCAGCAATTTAAGAGTATGATCATCAAAAAAGCCATACATTCCTGGCGAAATCGAATCGTGACGTTTGTGCAGCTGGCACTTCCGGTCATCTTCACCATCCTTGCCCTCGTGATCGAGCTGAACGCCTCAGAATTCTCAGAGGAGCCTTCCTTGCCCCTCAATCTGGCCAATTTTGAGAACCCTGTGACGATCTACAACAACCCTACCAACGATATTGCCGGAAAATACAAGGACTTGTTCACGTCGACAGAGGACGCGTCCTCGGCGGCGTCATATGATAGATACGTCATCGACAAAATGAAAGAGGTAATTGAAGCTTCCCTGACCTTGTAAATAATAAGATAATATATTCAAATGATAATATATTCAAATGATAATATATTCAAATGTATTGTTCATGCAATAAACATGCAGAATGAAAACATTATCGAGTCTAGTTAAACAAATTGTGTCCAAAGGTAAGATTTTTTTATTTTCAGTAATTTACACATCTTGTCTCTCAATTTTTTTTATGTAAACGTTATTGAAACTAAAATACAAATTAAATTAAACACAGTAATCCAGGTCAGGGTAGGCTTTCAACAGAATACTGTTATTATTCCCTACAGGTGGGGATGTCGGTCTACAGTAAGAGGTACATCGTGGGTCTGGACGACAGTAATCCTAATACAACCACTTACTTCAATGGCGATCCCTTCCATAGCCCCGCTATAGCGCTTGCCTTCACCCTGGATGCCAGTCTGAAACAATATGGAAGCAGTGCGATGGGTATACAGACAAATAATCACCCATTCAAACGCAGCCTGGAGGACAACAGCCAGAGAGCGGCGGGAACCGCCGGCAGCGGGTTCTCTATTGCGTTTGTCATTCTGTTTGGTGTCTCATTCCTGACTACAAGCTTCATCTTGTTCCTGATCAAGGAGCGCGTGTCTGGCGCCAAACATCTACAAAAGGTAAATCTTTATAGCTCACCTTTAAAAAAATTCCTAAGTGAAATTACTCTTTCAAAAAAATTACTTTTTTTAAAAACTCAAATTCGCTGAAAATCTTTATACGCCTTCAAATATCATATTTTTAATTAACTGCAGTAATATAAATTACAAATATTTTTTTCTAGGTTAGTGGTCTGAGTTCCCTGACTTACTGGCTTGCCAATTTTGTATGGGATTATATAAACTATCTAATTCCCGCCATTTTGATGGTCGTCTGTTTCGCGGCCTTCCGACCTGACGCTTATTTTCTGGGCGAGCCTTCCCGAATCAGCTTGATCCTGTTGGTCTATGTTCTGTTTGGCTGGGCCTCCCTTCCTTATACGTATGTCCTCCATTACCTGTTTAAGACCCCGGCTACGGGGATGGTGACCATCACAATGTTAAACATCCTGACAGGTGAGCTAAAATTATATAAACCTCACACGTAATCTGAGTAAGTATGGTGACCAACACAATGTTAAACATCCTGCAGGCACGTAGTATCGGGGGGGGGCCCAGGGGGGGCCTGGCCCCCCCACTTTTTCTCCCGACATTACCTTTACTATAGAAAATGTTTACTGAAAGGAAGGTTGGCCTCCCACATTTCAGCACAGTGTAGTGTTATAAAGAAAATTTACCCCAAAAAGTTTGAATTGAAAGATAGTCGGTCTTGAAAAAAGTTGGCCACTACCCCCCCCCCCCCCCACCCCCTCCCTTCCCCTACGAAATAGGATTTACGACTTGGGCAATGTTCGTTGAAAGGCTCGTGTTGGCCACCTTTTTTTTTTTTTGCTTGTCAACTTTTTCAAAAAAATTTCTCAGGTTGGCCCCCCCACTTTCAAAAACGATGCTACGTGCCTGTCCTGACAGGTGAGCTAAAATTATATAAACCTCACAAGTAATCTGAGCAAGTTTTAAAGATTGACACGAGAAGTATATGCAAGATTAGCGATATCAACAAAAATGCAATGAATAAGAATTACCTATCCTTTTGCCAAAAATGTAGCTTTAAAAATACTGTTACATAAACATGATTGCGTCTCTGAAGTAGTAACTTGCTATGGCCAGCTTTCACCACGTTTAATCTGCACTGCATTACTTCGGTGATTCCAGGTCTAGCAACGACACTGGCCGTGTTTTTACTGATGGTCCCGACCTTTGGAACACAAAACATTGCTCTTCAGTTGGACTGGATCTTTGCCCTTATTTTCCCACACTATAATCTGGGCTCCAGCATCATGAACATTTATACCAACTACCAATACATAAACACATGCGAGAGCAGTAACTACCAGCTCACGTGTCAAATTCCTGGCCGGGAGACCGGAAGTTGTTGCATGGGTGAGCTATTTAGATTGGTTTTAATTTTGTGGAAAGTTAAAAGATATGAAAAGAACCATACTTTTTCACCAATTTTTTTCCATCTCAAATTTTACAGCCTTTCTAAGATGTAAATTCTTAACAAAACAAAATGGAAGATTTTTACGTATATAGATTTTATGAAACGTAATGTCTTCTTTTACACGATATTAAATGAGTTAAATAGAAATTGATGAAAACCGCTTTATTTTGATGTTTACAAATAAAGAATTTTATTGAAATTTCAAAGAAAGAAGGAATAAACAAAAAGAAAAATTAAATAAAACTTAATAATTAGTTTAGTGTTATAAATATTTCATCTTCAAAAACCATTTAATTATTTTACAAATCAAATCAAATCAGATGAGACGGGTAAAGATTTTATTTTATTTTTTATGCTTTTTTTGCACGTTTCTTTATTATTAAGTCCCCACTTACTGTGACGTATCTTTTAGATAAATGTGGTACCAGTTGTCTGAGATTCGTCCTTGACTACCTCAGCATGACCTACCCTGGGATCGGGAAATACGTCCTGCTGATGGTCATACAAGGCGCCGTCTACCTCCTCCTGGTCACGCTAGCAGAACTTAACTTCTTCTACTGGGTCATGTATAAATTAAGAGGAAAACAACACACGGCCCAGGTGTTCTCCGAGGAGTCTATGGGAAGTGACGAAACAGAGGACGATGACGTCAAGAATGAACGGAAAAGGATCAACGCAACAGAAATATCAAAGCTACAGGAGACAGATGCTTTGGTCCTGAAGAACCTAGCCAAAAACTACGGAAATTTCCGAGCGGTGAAGGGGGTCAGCATCGGTATTCCTCGACAGGAGTGCTTTGGTTTACTTGGACAGAATGGTGCAGGAAAAACGACTACCTTTAAGATGATGACCGGGGATGAAATTGTTACCGGCGGGAACGCCTACCTAAATAAATACGACGTAAAGAATCATATCAAAGAGGTAATAAGGAACTCCTTATTGAATAAACTCTTTTTATCTTTTTCTTGAAATCTCTCTGTAGTGCAATACTTACATTAACTGTTTTAACAGGTCCAACAGAATCTCGGGTACTGTCCACAATTCGACGCATTGATTGATCAGATGACCGGAAGAGAGATCCTATTTATGTTTGCGCGCCTGCGCGGAGTTCAGGAGCAGTATATAGATCGTGTTGTAATGGAACTGATCAAAGTTTTAATGCTGGAGAAGTATGCGGACAGACAATGTGGAACATACAGGTACGAGTAGTTCAGAACATTGGAGTAGATTATTGTCAGAATACTAGATGATAGCATTATAAGACATACATGTCAGACAATTGTCTCGCGCGTTAGTGCTTTGTCATACAGGTTAAACATTGTCAGTTATTTTTGACATTATTAGAACAGACTTTAATTTCTTGAAAGGGGATAATACAGACACACATAACATTCTAAGGGTTACAGATGTAAAACGTGTGACTTTCTTGCGTGTGTTATTCTTTTAGATATGTAATGTCTACCCATTGGCATACCAGGCTAGAAACACACTATTTATTAACATATAGATATAAATATATCCATATAGCAACTATTGTTAAAAATTCAAAAAGAAATGTTGTTGATTGATTTTTTTTACTTTGTTATGTGTTATATATATATACTGTATGATCCAGTGGTGGTAACAAGAGAAAACTAAGTACAGCAATCTCCCTGATTGGAGATCCTCCCTTTATATTTCTTGACGAGCCAACCACAGGGATGGATCCTGGGGCACGGCGCCAATTGTGGAATGTTCTCTCACAGGTCCGCGAAAGTGGAAGAACTCTCATATTAACATCACATAGGTAAGACTCAATAGTCTATTAGAGTATACTATTTAAGGGAGGGTTTTGCACAGTTTATATAGTTCGAGCCTATTTACGACTTTATTCACAATGTTATGATCTCGTTTTTTAACCAAAATCTAGACAAATGTCGTTATCTAAATGTCCGGTTTGAGGTAAACTTAAATTAAGTTGTAGTTGTTAATAAGAAACCAACTATGAGGTTTCTCTTTCATAGGAAGGTGCAGTAAGAGGATAAAATGTGCGTTGAGCTCAAGAACTTCACTTTTTCCCAACTTTTGAACTTTTTCAGTGTATTATAACACATATTAGATACATCCTTCGACAATCTGCCTTTTTCCAATGTCTTACAGCACATCGAATCTTTAATGAGATCAGATACAAATATTATAAGTCTTTGGTGAGGTGAAGGATCTTCTAAAGATTAATTTCTCTATAATATATTTAGGTATTAAGTCACAAATAACCAAAAACAATCATTTCTGTTTACAACGTAAGCTACTATAAAACTGTTTATGATTGCTTTTCAGTTCAAAAACTGGAAATAATTTTAAAAAATTAAAATATCTTTTAAAAAAAAACAACCACTTATGTTACTTTTGAATGGCGACTTTTGTCACAGTGCCTTGGCATCTTGAAAATGACTAAAGACTATTATGAGACCACTCATGTTTACATTTTTTTTCGAACTGCAGTATGGAGGAATGTGACGCCCTGTGTACACGGTTAGTCATCATGGTTAACGGCCAGTTTGTCTGTCTGGGGAGCCCACAACATCTGAAGAACAAATTCGGGAATGGATACACACTGATTGTCCGACTATCAGCAGACAATACCGACTCCAGAGAGCTCAAGAACTTCATAAAAGAGCGGTTCAAGGACAGCGAGATATTCGATGACCATCACGGTTATGTCCACTTCCAGATTCCGGACGCCACCGTGTCGCTGTCCACGGTATTCGGTGCCATGGAGGAGGCGAAGTCGAGGCTGGGGTTGGAGGATTACTCCGTCCATCAGACCACATTAGAACAGGTGTTCCTCACCTTCACGACCAATCAGGTCCCGCCCAAAGAGAAGAAGAAACCCAAGGGGTGCTGCGGACTGTGCACGTGCTGCTCGTGCTGTGCGTGCACAATGTGCTGTGGTGAGGATTGAAAGGGTGCAGTTTGAATTCTGTTGTTGTTGTTGTTTTTATCCTAAACCAAAGACACAAGACTAAAAAAAAGGCACCTGCAGGAAACGCAATTCGTTTAGACAGCATTGTTAGATTGAACAAGATTGTTAATATAGTATGGAATGAATCTCACTTACCATAACAAAGAGAAATATCAGATCGTTATGTGGATTTCATGCCAACCGTTATATTTTTGTACTTCGTCTTTTGTGTTGATTGTTATTTACTAATAAACTTGAATAAATATATTTGTTGGATAATTGCTAACTTTATATTTTTCAGAATGGAAAACAATGGTTTAAAGATTTGATTGGAATAGATACATATTAAGTTATTAAGATGTGGCAAAAATACAGTCTTTTTATTTTTCATACTATGGGAAAATCAGTCTTTTTGTTGTTTAGTTTAGTTCATAGAAATACTCACCACGGCAGATTAGTATAGAATAGTCCTATGAAAGTGCTGTTGTTAAAGCTTGTAGTCTAACCCTGTGATATAATATTTCATTTATATGTGAAACACCAGGAGTAAACTGGGATCCACTCCTTTATATTTTCCAGATATATATCTTATTTATTCTGTTTTGTGTCAGTAGCGATACAATTTTCTCATGTTTGTAAATGTACTTGGAGATAAGATAATTTAGACCTTTCTTTTTAAATCAGATTTTATTTTGCATTTTCATACAAATGTGATGATTTTGTGATTAGCACTTCTTGTTTGATAAGGAAAATAATCAGTGTCATAATGAAGTTTATACTGTAGAATAATGAGGATATCCAGTTTAACATGTACATTGGATGACGAAAGCATTTATTATTGAGTTATCGTTCGTGACAGATCTCCAAATTATCTCAGATTTATATGTCTTTCTGTTTTATGAATTAACTTTTTTTATGGAAAAAATAAATAATATAAATGAAATAAAGGATTTTTATGTTAAAGGTCTACTAAGAATAAGTAAGGGTTCACTTATTTTTTTAATCTTAATTTATTAATCCTAAAGACAATGTATCTGAAGGCTCATAAAAATACAGTAGCCCTTTTCACAAAAAATCTTACGACATATTTTTAACTTAAGTGAAAACTTACGATGAAAGTCTTTTTCACAAACATTCTTTAGAAAGTCCTAAGTTTAAAATCAAACGTAACTTTACGAGAGCCCCAACCCTCTCTCAAGTATTTTCAACCCAATTTTATTGTTAAGATAACAACAAAATCAAAATACACATTTAATGGAGCTTTTAAAAGTAATTTCTAATATTTTATATTTTTTTTACAATCATTTTGTAAAATGAAATGGAATACACTATAAAATATTTACGATCAAACACATTTGGTATTTTAATAAATTTTATTAATGTGAACTTGTTACATTAAGATTGTTTAAGTCCTAAAATTTTATTAAATAATTCCAGTACAAAGTTAGCTCACAAATTGAGGTACCAAAGTTAAAGTGATTTTTTGTTAATATTTTCTCAAATTTTCTGTATAATTTCATAACTTTCATGCTGCTGTAGAATTTCATACGAATATATAATGAAAATCTTAATTTTTTCTGGAATTTATTGAAACTTAAATTGTTTAAACGCATTTGATTGTCACATTGGTGCACCTTCAAAATTTTTAAGTTTATCCTTTATACTTTAAAAAGTAGCAATTAATTGTGTATTAATGAAAACTCATGAAAATTTTTAAAAACAATTATTCAGAAAATTCAGAGAAGACTTGTGTAAAAACAAGACCAACACATCAGTTTTGTCAGTCCGTTCTCAGCGGTGTGTGAAGAGTTTAACAATTGAATACACCCGGTGAAACGTACACATATGAAACAACAAAGGCCCTGTTTACCAAAAACTGTGTATATTTCAGAAATGTATTTAATTTGTTAAACTGTGTACATAACATTGAGCACAGGCTGACAGGACTAGGGAATGGGTTTGCTTTTGCATATTTCTACTTTGAGTTTTCCGTATTAAAGTTTTAATATTTTTCATCAATACACAACACGATTGGTAGTTTTCTTCAGTATAAATGATTAACTAATATTTTGTCAAAATGTAAGCATTTGTCAATCAAATGAGTCTAAAAATTCGAAGTTTCAATAACTTACAGAATTTTTTTTTAAATTATATTTTCGTATGAAATGCTCTAGTATCTTATAAGTCATGAATTTATAGAGAAAATTTGAGAAAATATAAACTTCATATCTGTGTCCGAGCACCTTTAAAAAGAAAGAAGTATTGAAGTCAGTATACATGTTATATTTTAAAAGTCGATAAGTATTGTATTCCCTTCATAACCTACATACTACACAGATACCCCATATATATAAACTAAAAACATTTGAATGATACCTACATCCTAAACACAAGGCATTACATACAATTCACATCCTATATCTTATATACATCCTGCATATATTTTCATATTGCAGATACACTTCATTTTACATACGCCATGCAAAGTATGAACAGATTTTAACATTGTGATATAAAGACGTTACTTACAGACCATTATTTTACATTTGAAAGTTTCTTAATTAGGGCATTGGGACTCATTTAATTGAACTTCTAAACAATTTAATCACATATCACACTCCTTGTCGGGGATGCTCACTCCTCCATGGCACCTGATCCCACCTCTGATGTCTTGAAGGTTCGTGTTTGCTCTGCTCCTGTTTTGTATTGTTTTATGGGCTTTGATATTGAGTACTGTTCCTAATCTACACATCTTTCATTTTAACTAGTGCATGATTAACAGAAAATGCATTGCGTCACAAACGAATCTTATAAAATAAACATTAATATTCGTTTATCCCTTACGCTTCTCTTCGGCGTGAGAACTCCGACACTTATATTTATTTCTTCCTGAACTTTTCATTTCGAGCGACTGTGTTTCCCTCTCTCAAAAATGTAAACTCTTTTTGCTTCAATATTCAAGTGGTCAAGTTTAGTTGGACGCAAGAATGATTTTAAGACCATCATTAAGCAGTTAAACCAAATGAACAAAAAGTTTGAAGATATGGGTTTATTTTATTACATTAATCCAATCGAGATCGGGGGTTCAAGAGATTTAATGTATAACGGGAAATATTTCATTCCCATCCCATCAAAAGATGAGTTGAAGCTCTCCAGGGAAACTCTTGACTTGATATATCCGGTTACAGATTTTCTAGTTTCCGCTAACTTTATTATGTGATGTAGAGAAAAAAAGTCAGGGTAAAGAGTGGAATAGTCCGTAGGTCGGTTGCTATGGGTTTAACTTTTAGTGGAAGTCACGAGTGGTGCGTGCTGGAAGGTACAGTGAGGGGATTAAGTTTTAGTTGTTCAACAGGAAACACATGTTGAATTGTTCTAGTTATGTCTGATGATTCTCTTTTATATACTCAGTGATGTTCGAAAGTTCTACTTAATCAATTTGCTACCTATGTTTCCAAAGCAATATATTAACATTTGCTACATTGTCTAGAAGCCCAAAGGGAAAATTATTTGAACACCAATTTTGTTTATACTCACGCATAGAAATAGAAATATAAAAAAATATAAAAAGAGAAAAAAAATATATACACGTTTGCGAAAGTGGCGTCACAATGAGGCCACAGAGACATTAGAAAAATGCAATAACATAGGGCAGTGAGAAATTCAAATATTGAGGTTTTTTATGCTTTAAGACATGGAAAATGTAAATATAAGGAATGTTGTTAAGTTTTGTGTGAATTTTGGTGTGTGAATCACACAGACTTTGTTACGTAGGCATATTTTTCATGAAGCGCGCTATAAAAAACATTCCTTAAATAGATATTACACCTTTTGTGATGTATTATACGGATAAGTACGTGTTTGTTCTGCACCTGTTTTGTATTGTTTTAAAGACTTTTGAGCTTGAATACTGTTTGTTTTATCCATATATTTCATTACTTAATTTGGAATGGGCATCTTTCCAAACCTATCAAAATTTAATTGTTTAGCAAAATGTTCTGCCAAAACATTTTTATAGAAATCAATTTTTTTCGTGATCAAGGAATACTTGCCAATGTATCTGTATTGAGCTAAACTAAAATGTAACAAATTTCTTATAACCAACACACACACATAAACTAATGAAAAAATATATATTTTATAGTTTTACAGAATTTGTCAAATTATATTCTCGACGTGTGATATGCTGTATCTAGTATTAAAAACTTAAGGACATGACAAAATTAGAATCATATGCTTAAAAACCTTAATTTCATATCTTATACAATTTCAAAGTATATAAGTAGATGTAAACAAGACCTACCAGGACGAAAATCTCATCATCCTACTAAAGAAAATTTGCAAAGGATTCCAACTTCAGCATTTGCTCTTTACTTTGAATTTATATTTAAATTTATTATTATAGAAATACATGTGTAGCACAACAGTATGAAAACAAGTAAAACTAACCTTATTTAGGGTTAAACTTGAATAGCACTTAACCTTTATAATATAATACTTGCATATTTCACGTTTCCTTTTCATATTTTTTTTCATTTGGTTCTTCTCTTTATTAATGTTTTGCTTAAAAATGGGTTTATCTTAGTTTTTTCTGAACATTTCCTCACAAAATTTTCTTGTCCTTTTCGAGCTCTTCAGTCCTAGGGTTGGCCCCTTGGTGAGAGGTTGTTTCCTTTCCATTGGTTAGTTTCCGAGTCCCTCGCCAGGATTTATTTTTAGTTATATAATACTTGAGTAGACCTTACACTATATTTAGACATTCAAAACTTTCTAAATATCGCTATATATAGTGCCATCTTTTTAATTCCGTCCAACACAAACCATGGAAATCAAGCAACCAGATTTTCTTTCATTGCGGAATATCAAACGCTCACAATCAGTGTTTGTCAATGTGGCAGCTAGAAATAATGAAAACGAAACCAACTCTGTATCGCCAATGTTTCCTTTACATGACCGTAAAATACATAGCCCTGCATCACTATGTGAGTTAGGGCATTGTGAAAGAACCCATCCCTCTTTGGAACTGCTCCGAGAAAAAAGTGTGATTTACGAGGACAGCTCAGAACTATCGAGACAAAAAAAACTAAAGTTTTCATGTCGCCATTATACATTTCTTTTTCTGATTGCGCTTGGTATCCTTGTGACAAGTATCACCGTCTCTTACTTTTTTGCAACCCTGTATAAACCTTGTCATTCTGAGAGTCGGATTTCAGCCAGGAGAAACCCTGTGACAGAAAGTGCTGCCTCCGTAGTGTCTTCGAATCCGGGAAAACTGGAATTAGAAACAAAGCCAGTACCAGAGATAGAAATGGCTTTTGATTCAACATGCTCTAACGACGATAGTGAAATTTTGAAATGGCGACATGTTGAAAACGCCATAGGATTTATTGAGGGACTAGAATATGACAAGGGATATTTTATCCTTCCTCGGGCAGGTATGTACAAAATACATATGGCTCTAAGTATAGATGTCAGCTATATAACACTTAATAACTCGGACACTCTCGTGCTGTATATCTGCGTCTCAAGAAAAAGAGGTAAAGTTGATCCTATCAGGTGTGTTAAATCACGTGTGTCCCACAACTGGGCGGGACAAATTGTGATCGGGATCCCCAGGATGTTTTTCGACAAGAAGGAAATCTTGGTGACCACTATTACCTCGAACCGGAAGGATTTAAAAAACGTAAAACAAGTCATTAAATCTGACCCTACTGAGAGCCATCTTCATATTTATCACGTGTAAACGTCACGCGATCATCTCTAATTTTCTCTGAAAACCTGAACTCAGTTTTATTTGATATACTGAACAAGATTTGTTATTGTTTTTAATACTTATATTTTTATGTTTTTCTACAATGCTTTTTTGACCTTTTTTGGTCTTTTGGGTTGTTTATTTTTGTATTTATGTTATTTTTTTTTACTCGTTTTATGCACCTACATAATTTGTTGTGTTTAGATATTATGAATTTTGAAATATTTATTTCTAAATAAGTTTACATATTGGTTTTGTTTGAGTATTATTTGGCTGAATTTTTGTGTTCATAGTCATATCAGGGTATTTATTTATATTATACATTATGTATGCGATTATTTGTATTGTGGTTTTACATTACATGTCATATTTTTATTACACATGATTTGATTGGATTCAAACATTCAGTATTGCATGTGAATATTGTTAGGATTAAGATTTGAATACGGAATAGTAAAATAAATAGAATGAATTGCGCATTTCCCATTGACAATTACATGAATACATGTAGCAAGGCTTCTGGCTGGGATACTAATATACGAACATGTGGAGAAATGGATATATACATTTGATTCAAGCAAACTACAAATGAAATGTAAAGTTTTCAAATAATTTGAAATTTTTGGGGTTAAAAAAGTTGAATTTCTTCTTTTTTTAATAAGAGATATTTTTGTTTTAAATGTTTGGATTTTTTCTCTAAACGGGTAAAACCACCTATGTTGTAGAAATTAAATTTTCTCTTGTTTTCTAATAAATATTTAATGATTGTTTTTATTCCAAGTACTAGTTTTGCTTGCTTCCATGTGCAATAATTGACTTTTTATAAAAATCATTGATTGTCATCAATCCTAAAAGATCAAAGTACAGAAAAATTTTATTTCTGTAGTGGAACTGAAACAATTTTAATAAATGGGTTTTCCATAAAATTTCTTCTATTGTCACCAGTTTACCAAAGGTATCTACCAAAATAAGTGGGTTTCTGAACTTTGAATTACTCTTGAAACTTTGTATTTCTGCTTTTTATAAAAATATTCGTAAACATCAAAATTTCAGTTATTTTATTTTTTAACCAGTAGCAGCGACAGTTTTTTAAAGGAAATTTTTCCTGATAACCAGAATCTTTAAAATAATGTCTTTAAACATTTATATGTACCTATAATTAAAACGTGATTCCATAGAAATGAAGATGTTTGGAATGAGGAGTTTTTTTAGTCAAACATTTTTATATAGATTTGTTTTGTCTTTTTATTACATTTTAGTTTAAGTCTAACATTTTAAATAAAAGATAAAACTTTAAATAAAAAAAATCTAAAGCTTCCGTCCCTATTTCTTATATAACTTATTTTAAATCTGAATGTACTTGTAAGGTGCTTGAAACATGACCAGATATCATTTGAATCATATGTCTGTTGTAAGATGCGAAGCTATACATTATTTAAATGAAACTTTTTTCATTAGACACTTTTTTCTTTTAACCATGGTCGCCCGCGTGGCGCAGTGGTTAGAGGGTCTGCTCTAGAGTTGCGAAATAAGGAGTTGATCCTTCCGTTGCGGATTCAAACCCCACTGTCGGACGTAGAGACCGGTCCTTCGGATAAAACTATATAAGCTGAGGCCTCGTGTCGAAGTAGGTGTTGGCACGAAACATTCCCTCAATGTTCGATGACCCAGACTGCCGAGTATAGGATAAAATTTTGTAGCTCTCCACCGGCAAGTGGTGGCGTCTCTATATGAGTGAAAATTTCTAGAGAAGAATGTTAAACAATATACAATCAATCAATCTTTAAGCCATGTGATGTCTTCTTTTCATATTATTTTTTCGTGTTTTTATTTCAACAATATATTCTTTTCAATTTACAACTGGTAGCAATCTTTTAGCCATTAACCACCAGTTTAACTTATTTTTTTAGGTGTCTTCATATGGCAAAGAAAAAATTCACATTATTTTGTGATTTTTGTATATTTTTATATGGAGCATGTCTTTATTTCATGATAGGAGTTATTTATTACTAGTATAATTCTTTAATTAAATTAAGAAATTTATGGGGTTGTTAAAACCAAGTTTTCTAGGGACTAGTATGATTATTACGCAATTTGTTATTTTGATTTTGTTGCATATGCTAGAAGAAGTGGTACAAAAAACCATCTGTAGTACTTCTAGTGAAAGAACATTTTCCTTTCTCAACAAAAATTATTTACCTCAACAAATCAATATGAATCTAAGTTTATTTACATTCCAGGATGCAATCGATTTAATCTTAATTGTTTGAATGAATACTTAAAAATAAAATCAAGAAATAAAGACGCCATATTAAACATGTCTTCCTTGTTTTAATTTTCTATTCAATTTGATCATGCCAGATGTTAGAGTAATATATGCTATTTGATATTGACAAGTAAAAAAAAAATGACGATCTGTTTTATATGTCAATGTTCTACTGAAAATATACGATATAAGGGCAACCCAAAATCTAAATAATATGATGATTTAAAGACGCAGCTTTAACATTCTCCATTTACCAAGTTATGTATACGTAGGTTACACATGACATGAAGAAAAAGTTTGAGGATTCTATGGTATTGAAAATACTTTATTTCACTTACTATATTTACCAAACTAAATATATCCATGAAATGTGACCATCTAATTAAGTTAAAAATCATAAACAGCTATTAATTTTTACCACACAAAAGCTATTTTTGATGACAACATTGGTTTACCTTGAATTATTTATTGATATACGTTTATTGATCAGATGCAATCCATTTACTTTAAGCAGACTTTACGTGTGTCAACAAGTAGCAAAGTTTAATGATAGAAAGTGTCAAGCAATACGTTTTTAATTTCATTACTCAGTCTTTTTACGTAGAAAATATGTTCTTGGTTCTCAACAAAGTTGAAACTCTATAATTGGTGAAAACTGTATATTGTTAGACAACTATAACAACTATAGTTTAAACCCCATTCACTTTACCCACTGTAGAGGAAAATTGTTGTTCTATGTTAATTCCTCTGTGTCATACTTGCAGTTGTCATAATCTTAGATGTAGATTTACTGTTACTCAATCTCACGTCTTAGAGTAACACACCGTCATAATGTTATACGTAATATTTAAGCTTAAGTCCAAATATTCAGTCAATATTGAAAACAGAGAAAAATCTAAATCGGACGATCGATTAAAAGATAACTAATACTTCTTTCTATCTTTTAACATCAGTACATTGTATTTTGATGGAAATTAATGATCGCATTTCAGATTTAGATACTGTCATTATCTTAAGGGAACTTGTATAGACTTTTGAGCTTGAATACTCGTACATTGTATTTCATGTAAAACTTATTTTAATTTTTTGAACACAGCTTTTACTGAAATATTATTTCCTCTTCCATTAATATATCAACATATACGTTTTAAAACACAAACAAAACGACGGGATTATAAACTCTTACGCAACAGGTGTTGTTTTAGTCAAAATTCATGACACACGGCTCAATACTCTTAAAAAGATTCAAACTTTTTTGTTTCCCTGAACTTAAAATAGACAGACGACACATCTGTTTTGTCAAACATAAAAAATTAATTATAATCCATCCATATAGAAAGATATAGATCAGCAGAAAGACACATTTCTTTAATTTTATATTTATACTATTTTATTCATCCCTCGACGCTATATATTATAAACACCTTTTTTAAGGACAGGATAGATTTGTTTTCTGTGTTGTGTCCGTCTTTTCTATCTATGAGATCATTATTTATTGACATAGCCCAGAAGGTTTGATATTTTGTTTTGTGAGGGTGTCAAAGTAGCTTAAGACTAATGTACTTTCAAACATATTTTTAGGTTTTTGTTTGATAGTGATAAAACAGAATATCAAAATTAATTCAAGTACTAAAGTAGCATTGAGGCATTTCTAATACCATTTTATAATTTTATTTTCCAGCAATGAGTGTAAAATAAAGAATTATTTTTCCTTCCAAAATTCCTGTTGATAAATCTTTTAAATTTTTTGATTTAAAAGTAACATTAAACGTAAACTTTAAAACATTAAACGTAAAAGTAAACTTTTCTTAGTTATAAACAAAATATCTCATATTATGCCGTGATATGCTTTTTTCTAAATATATTTTCATCTTATCAGGTAGAGAAAAGTTATGTTTATTTTACATGCCAGTAATATATTTAAGTTCATTTTTTCAGAATTATATGTAATTTCTTTTATCTATTGAATTTGCTTTTTATCTTAAAATGTATTGAGTGTCTAAAAATTTCCAGGACCATAGTTGGCTTCAATATATCCGGTCCAGGGTTAAGTATACCTTATCTCTGTTTATATAAAAAAAAATCAAAAACACACATTTTGACTTACCGTATATACTCGCCTATAAGTCCTATAAGTCGGTTGTATTTTTTGACGTTTTTTGGTGGGATTTTCCATGTTTATATAAAAAAATATTTTAATGAATTACAAAAACACACATTTTGACTTAAAATTATTAAAATATAAATACAAATAAAATAGTCAACATATCCAGACATTTAATAATCGGAAATGCATATGAAATACATTTCATACCTCTCTAATCATATAAGTCAATAGACTTTCAAAATTGAACTAACTCTATATACGGTACGTATCAAATAAAATAGTCACGGAAATAAGGAACTGTCATATCCTCAATCATAAGTCAAGGACTTTCAATGATAACTCTCTAAATCTTATTGACGTGTATTATTCACGTAAGTATATAATTAAACATATCTACTTCAATTCAATTTTCCAAATATAATTCATCATCTTCATTTTAAGCCTTTAAGCGGAAAAAAATTAATTTAATCATGAGTAGGAAACTGAAAAGTGGGATATTTTGGACCGTGAAAAAGATTTTGAGAAGATAAATAGTTCGTTTGGAAGTTTTCTAGACTCTCTCAGCGTTAGAAAAGAAATCAATCACTGAATATAAAACAATCGTGCTAAGAACATTATTGGATCAGGTGCCCGAAATGTCACACTTCGTGCGTCCTATGTAGTAATCAGGCATATAGAGATAAATTAAGATTAAATTGTACGGATTATTAAGGTAGGTCGAGGGTTTGCTTTTGTCATCAATTTTGGTACACAATTTTGAGGATTAGAGGGGTTGTTTTGTGCACATTTGATTATGACGTCAGTTACGTCACAAAGGCAACGTCACGTTGTTTCCCGTTTAATTCTCTGCAAATGACTTCAAGTCTGTACCAATTTAAAAGTAGATTTAACACAAAGTGCATGCTTTTGTACGTAAACCTCGTACATGTTTTATAATTAAATTTCATTCTGAATTCTGGTGTGATTATATGTAATGTCTTAGGACTAAATACATACAATTATACCAAATGAAAGCAATAAATTAAATTTGAAGTGTAACTAAACTGCTAAACGTTAATCAGAATAAATCAGTGTAAAAGTTATGGCTTCCAGAAAGAAAGTTATCATGAATAAAAAAATTGCTTAGCGAGAAACTTGAGGGATTGTTTGTGCGCACATTATTTGAAACTCAGGAGAACTTGACTTCAAATCAAAGTCGGGGCGAAGATATGCGTATATTTTTCAGGATGGAAATTTATCATCATTACTAAAAACGAGTTCTATTTAATTACAAGTATTTTCCTGTTTTTTTTTTTAAATTATCATTATTAATATTGGTTGGTGGTTATGTATTTAAATCTCGTGCACTCGCCTTGTTTTGCTTGCTAATAAATTGTGAAATGCATTTAAAAATCAAATTTATTCAAACAACTGGATTTTTTAAAGACTTACAAAACACTGTTAACAGTTTAAAAGTATAATTTTTTCTATATATTTTTTATGACAAAAGCACAACATGTAAAAGCTAAATGCAAGTGTTTTACATTTTGCGTATTGAAATTTAATTCAGAAAATTCGAAATTAAAATTTAAAATTAGAGCCATATACTATAGCTTGCGACTAATATAGAAAGAACATAATTGCAGGTAACCCCCCCCCCCCGCCCCGCTCACTTATTTCCTCATTATAGGGATTTTTTTCCTACCGTTGTCAAATAAAGTGTGCCATCAAATTTTTGTTTTATGCCTGAAATCCTATTGACCATGCATTTCCTAAAAATACAGGTACTAATATTTTTTCACTCGCGGTGAATATTGTCGCTGCATTTTATTTAATGTCGCTGCACGAGGATTATTTATACCGTTCATTCTGACTTTGTGATCAGAATATGAATTTCACAATACTAGTGAAAATAAGTTGCTGGTCATCCTAATATGTCTCCGCAATAAATTAAATGATGAATAAAATCAAATTTTGTATCGATATCACCTTTTCATTCTGGCATATTCCATAGTTCAATATATTTATACTCGTACTGTAAACGTGACTACGTTCAACAAACGACGTTGTAGATATTAATAACGCCATAAACGCCAAATTTTAGCATTTTAAAAGAAAACTTTGAAATTATTTAGCAAAAAATCTAGCGAGAAGACATACTGATTTTTTTATATTAATGGTTTTGATTTTACCTCATCTTGACATTTTTAAATTCCAGAATAATTCGTCTACGTCTTTAAAAAGTTATCCAACCTTTTTAAAAGAAATTATTTTCACAAAATTGGCTTAAAAACGTCATTTTCCCATATATTCCAATGGTAAAAGCGTCAAAAAGGATTAAAAACTATACCGCGTTTACAGTACTATAACATTAAAACTACTTAGGCAAATTTGATAAAAATTGCAGATGATACGCTTTGAATTATAAGGAACATTTTATCAAATTTTCAGGATATGTTTTCTCGTAAGAATTTTAATGCAGTAAACCCGCGACCTACCTTAAGTGGCATGAAACATACAAGTAAAAGTACGACCATAAAATATCCTATATGTAGCACAAAATCAGTCAATGTAACGACCGAAGAATTTGCCAAAAACTTGCTTCCAAGTGGCATCGACTTATATGCCAGTAACTTGCCTTGGTTTTCATACTCAGATCATGCGCTTGCGTATGAAAAAAAATTGGGAGATATAGGCGCCATACCCAAGTGATGTTGTAAAACTGCTACATAAACAAGGGAAGAAGATGAAAATATGATGCATTTTTTATTATATATAGGAAAAAGATTCTAAAAATACTTCAAACACTTGGAAACTGTTATTGTTTTAAATTCAATTGTATATTTTAATCGACACACTGAGTCAATTTCATGCTTATTATTAGGCGATTATCTACACACTGAATTGTCCACTTATTATTTCCTTATTTCCGTTCATTATAGGAAGCATATGGTAGGTGTGACCGGTCGACAGGGGGTGCTCACTCCTCAATGGCACCTGATCCCACCTCTGATGTTTAAGAGAACTGATTTTTCCTCTCCTCCTTAAATGTTTTGTTTGATGGACTTCTGAGTTTTAATTTTTAGCTATCTTTATTTATATCATGATTGAAAATTTCGTTGTTTATTAGTCAATATTGTTACGAGGGCTCTTCAATAAATAATGTCCTGAACTGTATGACATACAATACAATTATCATATGACATTAAGTTTGATTTTCTCTCATTATTTAATCTTTAATGAATTTATAACAGTTTATGTAACCACAAGTCATCACATAGTTTCATCGTGAGAAGCTGGGAAACAAGGGCTATTCGAGACACTGCATTATAAATGAATTGTAAAGAAGAAGTAAACTAGAGTGAAAATAAAAGCTTCATTAAAGCTGCTGTAAAACTTGTTAAAAATCCCAAAGAAATATTCACTGAAATGTGTGACATTTACATAAACCAATGCCTGTTTTATAGACAAATGAGCAGATGGAATTCAATGATTAGAAAATTATAAAATGGGCATCAAATATGGGTACCGTCCTTGCCAACAAAAATTATTACAACTTAGGTACGGTTTGCCAAATTTCAACAAATAATATTTGATGATGTATGATTGACTTTAAAACACATAGCAAATTCAATAGACATCATTTCGGGGGTAGTTTACACTGTTTTCAAGAAACGTTTTAAGGTAAAAATGCTTAGTACTCAAAGGTCACCCTATATTCTGAAAAATGAGTGAAAACGACAGCGTGCACGAATGTTTTAACAATTATTTTAAAATATCTGTTATTGTAGTTATCCACGATTGTTTGATGTTCAGACAGATAATGGAACATGAATCTATTGCTTAAAAACCTCAAAACAAAATTTACCATAAGATGTACTTGATAAAAACAGCGAAGGTCTGACAATAGCAAAGAATTGCAAGAGCACAAAGACAGATTTATTTTCTTAAATATTAGTGTTATTGTTGTTCAAATTCGTATTCGGATGGACAGTTTAATTTCTGGAGGAGGCTACAAAGCAAATTTTTTGTAAAAAAAAAAATCGACACGTTAATTAGAGGAAAGACCCAGAATCAGGAATCCACTACATTGAATTTCTTCATTACAGCGTTCAAATCCGCACGCCCTGAAGAATGAAGGGGTTTTTGGGATAAACAGAAAGTTAATGTTTTTTCACATTAAGAATTTTCTCCAGATCTTTGACCTTTTGACTTGATTCTATTTCCAAACTTGAAAAAAAAAACACCTTTCAGAAGGAAGAAACAAGTCCAGAAAATCATTGGATCTGCCATTTTCCAGTATACTAAGGGTCATACCCAAAAGTGAGTTCTAAAAACAATACAAAATTGGATAAACAATGTTACGGACATGTGTTTTAATTAAAAGAGATTAATAAGTTAATTCAGGAAGATTCGATCATTGAAAAGCATCTTTTGCTTCTTTCCGAGCACCGAAGACATTATTTATTGAACAGCCCTGGTAAATATGTGGTTGTTAAGTTGGAGGCAACAATAAGAATTTTTCCCCTGACTTTAAAATGTGTTTAAATAAGTTTGCATCATAGAAATATAAAGCAGAACAATTAGTGTAGACGGTAATTTGCATAAATATTTTAGAAGGAGTCGATCTCTTAAAACTACATACACGTAGATATGTCAGAAAGTTTACCTCATTCAATATATTTTATCTGAAAGCAATTATTCTCAGATAAAGTTTATATAGAGATTTTTACTGAATGTTACATTTAACTGGTCAGTACACAGGGTGTGATATATCAACAAGGGGTGCTTATTCCTCCTAGTCCCCTTACGTCATTTCCGGAAATTCGTGTTTTATGCCATATGCATAGATTTTTATATTTTATGGATTACTAATTGTTATTTTTATTGTTTACAATCCTGATTCTAAAAACCAAATAACCATCTAACAAAAAGGGAAGGTGCTGCAGAAATGTCTAGATCTGTACTTTTTCTTTTGGGATAAGTACAAAAAAATCTTAATGCGAGAAGTCATCAAATAGGCAATAATTTTCTCAATTCTCTGCAAGTTGAAATAAAGGATAAAGTATTGCTATATCTTCAACACTTGAGTTTTCAACAAATATTTAATACATCTACATGGGTAAGGCATTTCGAAATTTATCGCAGAATATACATGCACTTGAATATGGAGATGCTTTATTAAAAAATAGGCTACTATATGAATATAACCTAAAGGGTGTGTGTTAATCATAACTGCGTAGCATTGGAAAGTCTCTTGTGTTACCTACGTTTTGATTGACCTTTCAAACGAGCTTCATAAAACGTAGGAAAGGTACCTGCATCGATCACAATGGATCAATATCGGCGATATTTTCGTATTTCTATTGGAAAATGAAATAAGACTCTACACCACGATATCTCGGGTGGAATTATTCTCAAAATATATAAATGGATGCTGTACAGAATATACATCAAACAAGAAGCATGACGGCACAGCAGGGCTGGCGGGGTACTCAACGACGTTCATCAGACAATACTGCTATCACCTCCAGTATCACACACCTATCATAGTGAACATGGATAAATATAACATAAATATACCATGTAAGTATATGACACTGATTATCTGTTACAAAATATAGTGTGCTTATATTACGAGTGTATATAGGTCAAATCAGTTACGGTCAATTATCCATGGCAAAATTTTAAAGGATTAATATCTGCGAGAAAAAAATACTTATTTAATAGAACTGATGAAACACTTATAAAATTTTAGATGTTAAAAATAATTTTGCAAATCAAAATACACTCCTTGAAAATAAGATTCTACGAATGAAACATGTGGAGACAACAGCGCATTGATGAAAAAGTTTTCTGTCCAATTTTTTCTTTGATACATCGATCAAAGGAAAAAAAAATTACAATCATTTCTTATCATTGAATTTTTGATTTTAAATTAATAAAATGAAACTTTCTTTCACTTTTCTATTAAATTTACGCATCAAAAACAGTGCGCACGAATTCATCACAACAACGTTAACGTTGCTGAAATTCAAAAGGGCTCAAACGAAGAAACGTTCTCAAATATTATCGTGTCATTACCAACATTCTCTGAAATAATTTATCAAAAAAACTTACCTGTTGTGTTATCCCAATGGGTATATTTTCCACGGTAAGTTATCTAAGTTCGTAAATGTCAGGGGAAGCTACTCAAATATTCTAACAATTCTAACGTTAGGTCACAGGAATTTTGGATTTCATTTGCACATCTTTTCAACTGAATTTCAAACCGAACATATAAATAAGTATCACAACCTGTCAATGCTGTAAAGCCTGAAAGAGTCTGCTTCCGACTGTTTAAGATAAAAAAGAATTCCGTCCTCATTCAGGCAGCGTCGTTTTTCTCGACCATTCGTTTCCCAAGATTGAACAGATTTGGCCTAACGGTTTTCCCCGCTTTTAGCATAAAAAAAAAAACCCATTTCTTCAGAATTCTGTTGTTCATACCAGATATCTCAAAGCCGAACATTTAACAAAAGTATGTCGATTTCTTTCCTTCTTTCCCAAAACTGTATTGTTGTTATGTAGACGATTTGATTTGTTTAGCAAAGGGGGATAATTCAAAACGAAACGAAAGTAGAAAATAAGTCAGGAACGTAACGGACAGGTTTCGAAATTCAGGAAAATATTTATTTATTTGATTAAAGGTATTTAATTATTCCTTCAAAAAGTAATCTGGAAGGGGGAATATACATGTAAAGACTGCCAAAGTAGTTATCATCATCAGTCATTACTAACTTGTTTCATGATAAAAAAAAATACTTGAAAAAAATTGTTGAGTTACTCATGAAAACTTTTGAAAGGGAAAACGTGCAAAAAAAACGCTGTTTGTTGACAAGCAACCATATCTCCCCCGAATAAACCTACCGCGATAATTGTATCCAACACTTTGATCTGTCAGAAAGTGTGTTGTTTCTCTGTACTCAAAGTTGTTGCACCTACTTCAAAGATGTAAACTTAATTTCTTTATCTTTTTGATTCTTCTGAAATAAAAGAATTAACATTACTATCGTCAATACCCCTTACTTATTCAGTAATATAACTTCATCACCGGCATGGAGTTTATATACTATAGTATCTCAGCTGATTCGATACACAGGAGCCTGCTCTACGTATGAACAATTTTTAAAACGAGGTAAACTATTGACCTGTCGGCAGGGGATGCTCACTCCTCCATGACACCTGATCCCATCTCTGTTGTTTGGGAGGTCCTTATTTGTTCTCCTCCTAAATTTCATTTTTGATACATTCCTTGATGGTATCAATACATTTAAATAAAGGCGGGTCATTTTAAGGAATTTCCTTGAAAGTGGAGCTCAAGACATTTTCTCTTCATACCTCCACCCCAGCCTAATTTTAACGATGATGGTATTAATAAATTAACGATTATAATATACTAGAACATAAAATATCAATTTACAGGAAAAACAACACCATGAATGTTTTTTTTTTACCTTTATAGGTTAATATTTCCATTTCCAATTATTTTCCCTATGATAAACACTACAAAAGTGAATCTTGTTAATTTCATTATAATACCTGTGGTATGTATATTTCTACTACTACTGAAAGGGCAATTGTCAACCTGCATGAATATCACTGCCGTAGAAATACACTAAAAAAAATAGATGTTTTGTTTAATTGTTTACTAAGTAATTTGATATGATATATCTTTTTAACAAACAAAATAAATAATGAATTATCTTCGGCTCGAAAGCAAGTCACTAGTGCAACGCTGTCCACTATCACCGAGGCCTCGCGGGAGACCGAGAACTCCACTTCCTGGTAAACAGCCACGTGGAGAAATTGACATTGCCACATGGATCTGGACGTACTCCATCATCTGATACAGACATCGTCCCTTAGTCATTACCACCTAACTTCTTACGCAACTCAACTTCTTCTGTTATTTTAACATCCATACAAATCGGCTTCCTGACCATGCTGACCAACTCCCGTTTCATCAACTGCAATATGGCGGCGGAAAAGTGACATAGTGCCTATATATGTTCGTGCTTCCGACAACCTAAATCTAGGTCACATATATAATTAAAGTTAACAAGATTACTTTGATTATAATTTAAAATTCTTTTGTTGTTTATCAGTCCAGTCCAAAAAAATTCGTAATATTACAAAAAACGTAAGATTAAAAAGCATAATATTACAAGTTATCGTAATATAAAACTTATATTACAATTTTTCGTAATGTAGTTTTTTAATATAGCAGATATAAGAGACTATATTACGAGTTTTCGTAATCAAAGACAAATTCAAGCATTGCAAGAAATTGAGTGGCGGGTATCAAAGTATGACGTTTACTACGAGATGTCACGGGCGATAACTTGTACGACTCTTACTGAGATTTGAATTCTGCATGTATTTCAAAAGAATTGCACGAACAGTTGAATTATGAGACGAGGGTGTGATTTTTAGGGTAGACTTCGGAAGAAAAGTAGGGAGTTCGGGTGATATAGACCAATGCGACATGCTTAAGCGAATATTGAAATTTACTGGAAAATTGGTCTTATCCTTGGGAAAATTCCTATAAAAGAATAAAAAAAAGAAATTGTCCACTCACCCATCGCTGGCGGTACTTTCTTCTTGAATTTCCATGCTTTCTGATAGTAATTGACCAAACTGACCGCGTGCTATCAGTAGCCGTGAAATCTGATATATTACTGACGTCATACTTTGCTACCCACCACTCAATTTCTTGCAATACTTGAATTTGTCTTGGATTACGAAAACTCGTAATATAGTCTCTTACAATCTGCTATATTACGTGTATTCGTAATTTAACTACATTACGAAAAATTGTAATATAAGTTTTAGATTACGATAACTTGTAATATTACGAATTTTCGTATTGGACTGGACTGTTTATTTTATAAATGTTGATATTTGACGACGGTAACTAAATAATCAATAAATTTGTTTCGTGTTTTTTGGGACTATTTTTTTATAGTAAAATTTGACGTCATGGGGCCTTGTGCATTTCAAATCTACTCAATTAGACGGTATTTTGATTTATTCTAAGATGGTTATTTCAAGTAAAAATGGAAATATAAGGAATCACTGTCTAGTTTTGAGAGTATGCCAGGGACATACCCTCAAGACTAGACAGTGATTCCTTAAATATGACTTGCCTATGTCACAATTACTCACGTCAAAAATGTATAAATCCGCTTATCACTACATTTAAAATAAGTATAATATTATATGTGTTTTTAGGGAAATATTGCCTTGATTTTTAACTTAATGATGGGAAATCAAACTATAAGTAATGAATTCAATAGCTTCCCAAGTTATACTGGTATAATCTTGGTTGGAGCACTTTATGCTTTAAAAACCGCTTCGCCTTAGCTATTCCTGAGTTGCAAAATTATACTACCTGTCTATAATTGTATTTCACTTTTTTGGAAAGCCAAATATACCGCCTCTCAATTGACGTAAAGATTTGGTAGATAACTCCTACGACTATTTCCATACTCTTTAGATGGTGATAAATGTTTATTTTAACTCAGATTTGCCTCCGCATTTCTCTTATTCAGAGCATTCATTTCCTGAGATGTTTGTAACATATAGAAATCTTTACATATCTAAAGCTGGAAACACTTAAAAAAGGAAACCTTTATTTAGAAGTGTAAACTTTGTGTTAATCTTATTTAATAGACATTTGTTTTAGATACCTATGCAAATCAAATAATGGACAAAGAACTGTCAGACGTTCTCTCGTTAAGAAATATCAAACGATCACAATCAGTGATCGTGTCAACAGCAAAGGATAAAGACAACAAAATGGTCAACCTTAAAAATCGGAAACATTCCGTCGGCAACTCATGTGAACTGGTATCGGACCATGATAAAAACCTTTCACCGTTTGAGCCATACCAAAAAGAACAAGCTTTCTTCGAGCATGAAGCAGATTACTTTGGAAAAAGAAAAGTGCAGATTTCTTGTCGCCAAACAATATCCCTATTTATTTTTGTCCTAGGCGTTCTGGGAACAAGTATTTTGATTTCATTCATTTGTTCGATAATGTTTAATAAATCTGATATCTCTGAGCGGAATATTTTCTCTAGTAATATCGGCAAGGCAAATTCTGCACCTCTGTTTTCTAAAGAACAGAACAAAACAGACAGAAATTTTACCTTTCTAGAGATAGATATGTCTTTTGATGAAAAGCGTTCAGATGATGACAGTGAAATTTTAAAATGGCGACATAATAGCAAAGTGTTGGAGGTAAAAGAGAGACTGAAGTACGAGAAAGGCAAGTTCACAATTTTGTTCCCAGGAACCTACGGAATACTCTTAAATCTTGGCATTGACGTTAGGTACATTACTCTAAGCCAATCGAACACCCTTGGGCTTTACATTTGTATATCGAGAGTCAGGAATAAAATCGATCCTATTCGCTGTGTAAAATCACGTGTGTCCTATAAATGGGCGGGCCAAATTGTGATCGAGATCCCAAAGATGTTTTTCCATGAGAAAGATGTGCTCGTAGCTACTCTCACCTCGGATAAAGATATAAAAGACGTGAAACAGGTAATCAGATCTGATTCAACCGAAAGCTTCCTGCAGATCTACCACGTGTAGGTTTGTTGTGTGGAATAGTGAAAATAAGCTCTGATGAAATAACAGAAGGGGAACACGGCCGTTCTCCGTTGACAGATGATGATGACGATGATGATGATGATGATGATGATGGTTAGCATTAACTTTAGGTTACATTTAAACGAATGTCAATTTTCATAAATAGGTTGTCGTGCATTGAAGCTTTCACTTGGCATTTTATTCTAAGAACACAATAAATACAGATGGAAGACATATGCTGTTATTATTGGTTGTGAATAATTTGTCTTCATATCTTAAAAATCAATTTTTGAAGTATTTACCATTGCTATTGTATATCATTATTGTACCAAAGAAACATTTCTTTAAGGACCTTAATAATTTTTGTGCTTTTCCGAAACACAATAAATCAATTTTGTCGTGGATATTTCACTGTATGTGACTTTTTTTGTTTTCTTAAACAAATGCTGTTAGTTACTACGTTTCTTATTTGATATCTTTTTTTCAATTATATATACAGTATCTATATACATTAGATCTTCTTAAATACCAAATACATGTATTATTAAAATGATTATTTTCTTTATCTTCACATTCTTTACAAAGACGTCATATTTCAGAATTATGATTCTTATTCATATCTTGGCAAATCATTTTATAGGTATTTGGTCGTTATATATATCATTAAAGCATTATTTTACTTAGATTAGCATAACTTTCATTCAGTATTTCTTTAAAAATTACGATTAGATAAAATGTCTGCAATTTTCCTCCGCTTTGCTTTGTTATTTTGTGATATATATAAATAAGATTGGACATTGCTTATGATGTAGAAAATCTTTTATTTTTATAACATAAAAACGATTTTTCTTAGCAAGAAAAAATGCACAAAATTGTCAGGTAAATTTGGTTAAGAATTATCAGCTATCTATATAGCTTGTCATCGAAAGATAAATAGGATTTATAATTTTGTCGCCTAGTTTGCGGGACTCTCCGATCAAATAGAATCAGGGATATTCAAATAAAGTATCAAACACTGTGGATGAATTCGAGAAAAAAAAAGATTTTGGCAATTTGCCATTTGATCTTTTTGATCTTTTATATTTCAGACTGAGATTGTGGATTTATATTTATGTATCTATCTAAGGGAATGTATTTTTGCTAATCCTTAATTATCAAGTGCTCTATTTTTATTCCATGCATTAACTGACAACACGTCGTGATGTAAGAACTATCTATCCCCTCCAGAATTTCTTCCTTATTTGATGTTAATCCAGCATCATTTTCCCTCGGACTAACCCGTGAGGGATTTATAGTGCTGTATGAGCAACCTTCATACTTTTATTTTATGTTTCTCTCAAGGGTATTTTCCAAATAAGGAATATTCAGTTTACATAATTCATTCATAGATTCATGGCGGATATGACCGGCCATTAGGGATGCTTTCTCAACCTAGGCACCTGGTTTTACCTCGGTAATTTCTGAGGGTCCGGTTTTTATGCCTTGATTACAGATTTGTATTTTTTTAAAATTTTATACTGTATGCTATACTTAATTTTTTTTAATATTTTCGATCAATTTATTGATGCTCATTTCTTTACTCCACCTTTGAAACCAAAATAGCAATACTCAGTTTTCGGTTATCAGGTATTTCATTTTCTTGTTTCTTATTTTTAAAACTTTTTCCCCAGTACCCCAGGAAGACCTTACGTTGTATTAATCATATAGGGAATGAAAATTCCCAGAGTAAAGTAAAAAGGGTTTTTTCTTGATTTACACACTGTTTCTCTCTCCACCCACGAGAAAAAGATTATGTTCCTATTCACCTTGATTCCTATTAATAAAAAAAATAGAGCTTTACTTATTGATAGCATAATTTTTGTCGTTCATCCTTGCACCGTGCAATCAAAAAAAAAAACAAAAAAAACAAACAAATCTTTCTAAATTAATATTAGAGGATAGTGTATTCATGCTTTACAAAAAGATGAACAAAGGGCCTTAATTGTTAAGAAAGATTAAAAAATGGTTTTATTTTTACTTTTCTGCAGTAAAAGATTTACTCCTAAATATTCTAATATCAAAAGATTTTTATTTTTTCGATCATCCTTGCAATATCTGGGGTCATAAGTTAACACGTTGGCGTTGGAGCTCTGGTAAATTTCATTCAATATTTGTGGGCTTACTGTACGACATCTTTCGGGAAAAAGCAAATTCTGTTTGTTTTCCTTATCTCTAAACTAATCATACTAAGCCATTTTATGAAAACAACTTGTAACACGTGAATCTGACGTGTCAACTGAATCTTTTCTCACGGTTTCTGTTATCATTATCTAAGTATTTATGATAGCTTAATTTTGATTGGTGCTTCTCAACGAGAGGAGCATGTCCTAAAATATCAAACGAACTTCTTTGCCAGGTATTCAACAGCAGAGTGTTGCCTCAGGACCTCTTGCGATGATTTGATTTTTTTCATGTGTTGCCAAAAATTTAATCTTACTTCATACAGAGGAATTGTAATTTTCACACAAATGTCCCCCAAAGGTCTTAAGAAGTGGAATTTATATCTTTCATTGAAAAATAATTAAATTTATTAATGAAAAGTGAATTAATCGAAATTCTATTTTATGGGTATTGTTATTCATGAATTATTCATATTTACAAATTCATGGCAAGAATTTGAAATGAAAAAATTGACATCTTCATAATGTTTGGTTCATTGCAAGAATAAGCTACAACTTTAATTTGTTTTTTAGTAATTTTTTTTCTCTTTTTTGAAATTATTCATATACCCTAACCCTCTATTGGGAGATAAAATAAGGAAAAGGATATTCTCTCCTTGGTTTAAAAAATACATACGGAAATTCGCCGTCCATTTCAAATTCCATAGATTGATTTGAAGGATTATATCAATATTTTTAAAGTATGTCTAAAGTGATAATATGTATATAAAACACGCTAGTCTAAGTTAAGATTAACTGCGCAAATTCGTAGCATATTTTTCTGCAAATACAAACTATTGTTGGCTCATATTTTCGCTAAATACTTTTCACTAATTGTAAGACCATCGTTATAGATTAACGATCATTTTACAATTTCAATACACAGGTTAGTGTGACCAGTCAACAGGGAATTTTTACTCCCCCATGACATCCAATCCCTTTCTACTTTTTGTTTTTATTTCTGCATTGCTAGAAAAATGATGAGGTCGATTACTATTCCAACAACCTTTTCACTTCAGTATACGACAATGAAACCTATCATGCATGAGAAAAAAAGTGATAGAATTTCTTTTTTTTTTTTTTTTCTTTCTTTTTTTTTTTTTTTTTTTTTTTTTTTGTTTTCATCATTTCAATAATAACAATATAAATCATAATATCAATAAAATTGAAAATTTCAGAGGTTTTATAAATCCATACCTAATTTTTTCCTCCTTCAGTTTCTGAATCAGATATAGATGTAACAAGTGTTTTCCAAAAAGACACGTTCATGTTTCCTACAAGATCGTCATTGATTTGACTTTTCGCCACCCACGCCTTTCTAGGGATAGAAACACGACGCTTGTGATAACGATCAGATAGTTGCGAAGCGCTGTCTTCATGAAATATCATTAAGTCAAATGCTGACTGACGTTTTTTTTTTTAAACTAATTGGCAGGCCATTATATATACACTGAATCATCGACATATTGTTCCGTTATTTCTTAATTATGACAAGGAGTACACGGCGATGTGACCGGTCTGCAAGAGATTTTTACTCCTCCATGACACCTGATCCCACCTCTGATGTTTTGGAGGTCCGTGTTGTTCTACTCCAATTTTGTGTTACTTAATGGACTTTGGAGCTTGAATACTGTTCGTTTTATCCATATTTTTTGTACATGAAAAATAGGATTATTCAATAAAAATTTCATGAAATATAAATGTTTTATCACAATTTTATGACCAAAACAAACCATATTATTTAAGTGAATTATTTGTGTTCTTTTCTTTTTGTTTTGTGCATGTAGACAAAAGCCAGGATCACATTAGGACCACAGACAGTAATCCAATTACATAATTATATTTAACATCCTTTCTGTTAATTTGTTATTTTAAAAAACCTAAAAAAAAAAAAAAATGAGAACATTTTAGTGGAAAAATTTTAATGCTGGAAATCAAAAATTATACATGTTTCTTTTGTGCATGGATCTTCTTGCTTTGTATTAGCGAATAAGATAACTTTTATCTTGTGTCATGATTTCATACATTGCATCAGTTGTGAATACTATTTCGGTAAATCAAGAGATACATCTATCGATTTTAACAGAAAAATACTCTATATGTTTTAAATAAAGAAGATGTACACTTAGAATGTTATCGACATTCACTTCAACCACTCTGTGCTTCCCGGATGTTATCGATGAAATTTTATTTATCCACAGAAAAGTGCCCGAAGTAAATACTTGACACGAGGACATGTTTTACTCACGTTTCTTGCTATAGGTCTCAATTTTTGTTCCCAATAATACACTATAATTGTCTTCATTTTATTCATTATGTTATGTAACAGGTGTTGCACTTTGTCAAATGAGTAAATAATTTAACACGTCAATCATAATTTTATTTTTGATTATAGAGAGAGAGAGAGAGAGAGAGAGAGAGTCATCAATATTAGGAGCTATAAGGATATTTAAAGAAAAAGTTGATGTAGCATAGAAACAAGACTGTGAAGTCTTAATTGAAAAGGACAGCCTTTTTTTTATACCAACTTGTTTTTAAGTACCAGGTATCTTGCAGAATTTAATCTTTTGTCTGAGAATGTGAAGGTAGCGAATAGTGATCAATCCCAAAATTCTTAAAATAACAAACATTAAAGAAACAGTTTACGTAAGAATTAATTTAACTTTTTACTAATCACTTTAGCGTCAAGATTATAATTGCAGTAAACAAAAGTGTCAAAATATGAATACGAGAAATCACAGTTAGTTTTGACAGCAATAAATTCAGTAAATCAAAATGAAAAAAATATTACTGCAGCATATAATTCTTTGTCACAAAATTCCTTTTATTTTCAAAACAAAGGTATTATCTAGTCTTTTATATCATCTCAGTTTACCCACTTGAAAATAAAAAGGTCATTACCCTTTTCCTGGACATTAAGAATAAAAAAAAAAATACTGTTCCAATCATGCGATCCCTACTTGTATTTCAAAAGATTTAATGTTTTTCTTTTTGCAAAAAAGATACAAACATTAATAAATATATTTACCAAATTGACAAAGATAATTCAACTAAAACGAATATTTGCTAATTCGAACTTTCTCCACTTTCCTTAATTTTTTAGGATATATTAGTTATATTCATATGCTTCCTATATTTAAATTATTCTCATTTTCACATATAGTAAAGATTTTACATAAAGGTACAAAATGATACAAAAACAAAAAGTTTTCATCGTTTACTAAGAGAAAAATTACTTTTTACGGATTTTTGTAACTCAAAATGAATTAAAAGCCAACATCCTTCTAATTTGTCTGAACAATCTTAATTTTTTGATATATTTTGAAACTTTAATTAGTCGCTTATTATTAATTTAACTTACATTTGAAAATTTCATCAAGTCTTTGATTGCATAAAAATTATAACTAAATTTAATGTTCTATGATAAGTTGGAGAGGCAGAAAAGAAGATATTTTCATACGACACCATTCCGCCAAAAATATAGTCCCTGCTAGTTTTTAAGCGCAGTTTAACATTTATTTAAGTTGTACAATTGTGAAGAGGATAGAAAAATATGATCTTTTAAATCTCTTAAGCCTAAATATATAAGACATATAAGCAAATATACTTTGAATATCTCATCTAGTCAGAAACGAGAGGAGAATCCTACCTTAAAGCAAATCAAACAACGATATATAGTAAATCTGAGTGTAACTATAGTAAATCAAAGTTTCCTCTTATTTCATAATAATATTTTTGATAGGGAATACACCTTGCGAGTAGGAGAAATAAATACCTCCTTGATTCACCAACGATCGGCTCAAATGTCTTTGGGTAGTGAGCATCCCATTTTGAAAAGATCAAACAGGATGTAAGCTAATCCTCTTGCACTAGAAATGTGGTAACCCTTAGACAAATAAATTAAAATGAAATATGGAGAAAAATAACATTAAACAATACAAATAAGAATCAAATCAAACACGGGCTTCAAAAACATCAGAGGTAGATCAGGTGCGATGGAGGAGTAAGTAGCCCCTTCCCACCAGTCATATACGCCGTGTGCTCCTTCATTTGATAGAAAAACGGGAAAATCTTGTGTGAAAATAATGCCCTAAAGAAGATTTTACATAAATTACATATTAAATGTGGCGTAAGATTTTATTACTTTTACAATTGATAAATTTTAGATATTAAAATGTAAAAGTCAGCATACGCTCTTCAATAAAACGTAGGTCGCTAATGCATTTTACGTCAGGCATTTTTAAATTAATTATATGACGATAAAGAACAGTATTCAAGTTCAAAAGTCCATCAGAAGTCTTTTTAACAATGAAAATACGGACCCATAAAACATCATAGGTGGTATAAGTTGCCATGAAGAAGTGAGCATTCCCTGCTTACCTGTCACACCTGCCTTGTGCTCCTTATTATATATAATTGGGAAATAAAGAGAAAAATACTCAACAAGTCAGTGCTTAGATAAAAATGTTTTAATTGTTGTTGAATTCGTTAAGTGCTGATTTTCAAGAGAAATGTTGATAGCCGTTAACTGCAAATTGTAATGGATTTTTGATTAAAAATTGATAAAACACAAAGCTTACTCTTGTTTTTCCGATTGAGATATACCACTTGCAGGTATATGACTTTTACACCACTTGCAGGAATTACACATATATTTTTAATGGGTTTTACTAAAAATTTACACAAATATCAAACAATGAGTTTGTGGTATGTTTTATTTTGTCAAAAGGATATGTTGCCACAACGTAACAGCATATTATCATATCAAAATTTTATCCTATCATTATTCAAAAACTGAAAGCAATTACGGAATTATTTGGGCCAAAAAGCACCATGTTTTTTTTAACTTTCCTCCTCGATAAAATCTTAAATTCACACACAAAGGGGACCAACTCTAATTATTTTATCGTGTTTTCTACTTCAATGTATCTCGTGTATCAGTGTTTTTCTCTCATCAAACAAAATTTTCTTTCAATGGATATTTTGTAAAACACAATTTTCTGTATTTCTGTTATATTATATGCAGACATTAAATCAAAATTTGAATAAAAATTTATGTGCAAATTTGATTTCTAAAAATTATCAAAACGTTTTCCAAATAGTAATAACTGTGAATAAGACGGTAAGACAGAGAAAAATGGGATTTTTAAAAATTTTTATTATGTATCTTTTATAACTATAAAAGATTTTATTTATAAACTGAACAAAATGGATTATCTATATGAGGAAATATCAAAAGTCCATGCAATTACAAAATAGGATCAGTGCAATCAAGAAAAAACATGAAATATTTGGCCCACGTATCACTCAAGACACTTCTCTAATGAACATTTTCCACCTACACACAGAGTTTATAGAAAACTGAATCTGGTTTTCACGTTATTTCTCGATCTTGAAATGAACACGAAAAATATATAATAAAACAGCGTTTTAGTTACAAATTTGAAAGTACACAATCTATAATTTCAACTTTCCTCCTCATAAATTTCCGAATTAACTTTAAAACTTTTCACACACAAAGGGGACCAACTCTAATGTTTATAGTGTTTTCGACATTAATGTATCTCGTGTTTCAGTGTTTTTCTCTCATAGTATATTTCGTCAAACAAAATTTTCTTTGAACAGATATTTTGTAAAAAAAAAAATTCTTATATTTCTGTAATATAACATGCAGGTATTTAATCAAAATTAGAGTAAAAATTTATGTACAAATTTAATTTCTGAAAATTAACAGAACGTTTTCCAAATAATTTTAACTGTGAGTAAGACGGCGACACAGAAAGAAAAGGAATTTTTATTTTCATTATGTAATTTTTTTAAAAATATATCCCCTAATGGTTATCTAACAACCAAGCTCTATGATTAACGTGACGACTTAAAATTTTCTTCCCTTACTTATGCAGCAATATACCTTCATCACCTGCACACTGAGTTAATGGTCCATTTTATACACTGAATTTACAACGGGTTTTCATGTTATTTCTCGATCTTGACAAGGAGCAAACGGCGGATATGACCGGTTGGCAAGTGATGTTCACTCCTCCATGGCACCTGATCCCACTTCCGAAGTTTTGGAGGTCCCTGTTTGTTCTCCTAATTTGTATTGTTTTTTTGACTCTTGAATACTGTTTGTTATCTCCATATGTTTCATATCTCAGTTGATTCGATATGCAAGAGATGTTCTACATATGAACAATTTCTAAAACGAGGTAAATTATTGACAAACAAGTTGATATACAAGAATATCAACAGTCACGTTTAATTCATCATTTTGTCAGTCCTATGGTCGAAACAATGACTTTGTCAACAAGCATATTTTTTAGCGGTGAGTTAAATGCTGATTGACGTTTTTCTTACTATATACATTGAATTGAAGACAGATTTTTCTGCTATTTCCCGATTATGACAAGGAGCACACGAAAAATTGAATTTACAACGTTAATGATAAAGCTTTGTGACCAACTTTTTCAAAATATCAGGTGATGCTAACTCTTTCAAAGCAAATTAACCTAATACCACCTCTGATGGTATGGTTAATATGTAGTATATATGGTTAATGAATTCTGAATAGAAATAGACTCTGCCTACAAACATGAAATTAGTTTCTTTCAAATTGAATTTAAAACTAATTAAAAAAGTGAAATGCCCTTAAATATCGGGAAGTTTCTTGTACAATTGTTCTAGACTACTTTTTTTATTTGAGCTTGTCTGTTGCTTGAAAACTTTTAATTTATAAATGTAAAATATACATATAGGCATTTTAAGTGCTATTTTTATACGTCAAAAATGAATTTACTTGAAAGGAAAGAATAGATAAAGAAACTTCATTGTTGCAAATATTTTAAACAAGGAGGACAAATCCAATGCACATGTCTTTAACATAAAAATTTATTATCTTCTTTTAACATCTGGCAAGTGCATTAACATCAAAGTAAAATATATCTAGGTATCACTTAAACATCTGTCAAGTGCCAGTCGTTGGGTTGTGTATTAATTCCTAACGTAAACTTAAGTAATCTATTGTATCGTGTACAGTCAAAGAATAGGGGGTTTAAAGGGGCATCCAAATATGCAGCTAGAATTAAATCATCAATAGTGTGGCATAATACCTTCGTATCAAACTCTTTGTCACTACATATTAGAACATTTAAATGAACAGTTGAGTATTTTTCCTCGTCGGATTGAATACCATAATCTCTGACCGCCTTGCCATTGACGATAACACTGTGAAAGATTTAGAGTGTTCCGCCGAGCCGCGCTATATCTATTCACGCCGCCAGCGAGATAAACAGAGCTCTAGAAGCTAGTCCTTTTTTATGTACATAAAAGGGTTCTAATTGAAAACTATGTAGAAAGTCTGTGGCGTTTCTGTCGGCGGCGTAAGACCACGGAATCCCCCGGCCTGTCTACCTGTTTACCTTCCTACCTGTGTGCCACTTACGATCAATACACTTCAGCCGAAAATCAATTCTGTGGAGTTTACTTTAAAACGGTAAAAAGTGACCTATCAGTTATTGTACTGACGGGCACCTGTTAGGGACCCGGTCAACAGACATGGAGAGGGGAGACAAGGCGCGGATCTAAAGGGTGGAGGTAAGTGAATCATTAATCGTCCCACCCCCCTTCCCCTTAACTTCTCTTTCACACGACAGCAGATCGATCTGAAAGTTTCAATTCAAACTTAATGGAATCTAAATAACATCTGTCAATAAACCAAGCGGCCAACAGTAAAGGGTATTCGATTATGAACTTGTACTTTATATGGACCTTTCAAGTGCGAATCGAAGGTATGGTCTTTTGGTTTTATTTCTAAATAAGATATTTCTAAACTGTATTTCAAGTTTTATTCGTCACCACAGATGATAAAGCAGATTTTATACGGATTCTACACACTATAGGTACATATAATTATCATAAGACATAAGTATTGACAATAAAAGATCTGTATTCAGTAAATGAAAGCGTATGATTTGAAAAAGAAAAGTATGGGATAGATGTAGCAGGTCGTGCTAGCTTTAGCACCGTATGATAACAATAGATGTAGCAAGTTTGCCTGATACAGATAAGTTAATTCAAAAATGTTAAATGTAAGATTAATTTTATTTCATCAAATATTTATTTTTAGTAATAAGCAGAAATTAGACTTGCCAATTCATTCTCAAAATTTGGGGATAAAAGTTGTTTTGCTGTTGTAGGGAATCTGAACTGTTCTAAACAATGAAATTTAAAAATTGTAGATTGGACAATACTTATTTAATTTATTTAATGAACATCCATCTGATTATTTGAATTTATTTTGATTAAAGCAAATTAAAGAATTAACAAAATAATAGTATAAACAGATAGAAAGTACATTTAAAATGAATTAGATGCAAAGAAGTTATATAATTATATACTTATACAGTGTACTACATTATACACTGCATGTGTTTTCTTTTATATATACAAAACATGTACAACTTTCAAAACCTTAAGTTATTCTTGTGATTTATATAAACTTTATGGTTCCTGGGTTCAGATTCGTTTAACTTTCCTGAGATATTATAAAATCTATAAAAGTGACATTATAAATTACGTATATACACTTTTTTTATTTACAATTCCAAATTTAATGCATTTGTTCAAACATGGTGTATTGTATGTAAAGAATTGTAAATGAGTGCATCTTTCATATCTTGCATGTTTTATTTACATGTTGTTAATTGTGGACACTGAATTTTCCTATAATTGCACTCCTTACGATTCGACAAATTAGTGCATACTAAACTTCAGATAAAAAAGTTTTGTACCCTGTTTTATAAAGCTGTGTCAGATATATTTATTTTAATCCTTGACTTAACACTTTTTAATTCTCTGAGGTTGATATTTACACATGGCCATTGAACTGACTTACAGGTCCTTGCTGTTTAATTTTTGCGAGATCGTGCCAGGAGAGATCTGAAATATTGGCCTGTAGAATGTTTTTCTATAAGCACGCCTGGGTCTCTATGTTTTCAAGGATGTTTGAATACCTTAAATTACGCATTGAAATTCATACTGAAATACCACTTCAATGTCGTTGGATATTTAAATACAGACGAGTGAAATTCAATTACCCGCGTAAGGATCTCTAAGTGAAGAGCAGTGGGGATTTAAATCACAGATAACGCTGTATTGAGAAGCGATAAATTTCTAGACTTTTCATTAATATGTATTTCAATTTCATGTCTCATACAATAATATTTCGACACTTAAATGTTCCATTTAAAATTAATGAACTATTTGACAGTATAAACAGTTTAAAGTAACTTTATTTTAAAGTGAAATTTAAGCAGCATTTGTATCTGTTTTACAAATAAATTAAAGAGACATGGACACAAGTTTTTTTTTTTTGAAAAAAATAGTTTTAATGTTTACAATTCCTAATTCGGGAAATCATTTGTGGCTTTACAAAACAGGGACGTAGTATCCGGGGGGCCAGGGGGGGGGGCCTGGCCCCCCCACTTTTTTCCCCAACATTACCTTTACTATAGTAAATGTTTATTGATAGGATGGTTGGCCCCCCACTTATAACCATAGTATAGTGATAGCAAGGATTGTAAGGAAAAAATTTGAAATGATGGTAAGTTGGCTTTGAAAAAGTTGGCCACTACCCCCCACCCCTACGAAATAGGATTTTCGAGTTTGGGCAAAGTAAAAAAAAATTTTCTCAGGTAGCCCCCCCCCCCACTTTCAAAAACGATGCTACGTGCCTGCAAAAGAGACACAGAACTTAAAATTATGAGGATGTTTACTCCTCCACGCACCTGATCCCACCTCCGATCTTTTGGAGGTCCGTGTTTGTTCTGTTTGTTCTGCTCCTATGTTGTATTGTTTTATAGACTTTTGATCTTGAATACAGTTCGTTATCTCCATATGTTTTAAAATGTAAACATGGCTCGTGACTTTTTTGTTTACATGTAGAAAACATATCATATTTTTAAGATCAGCAATTCACTTAAAAATGTCTAATCGTATTTAGAATTTACTTATTTCTTGACAAAATTTGCTTTAAATGCACATATATTAATAAATTTTACCTATGTAAACAAATTCATGGCACGAGCCTTCTTTATATAACAAAAGATTTGGAGCTCTGAATATGTCTTGTATCTCAACAACTAAAATTCAATTTTTTGATTATCATTAAAAATACCTTAGTTAAGTACTTGAAAACATAAAAAATGGAAAAAATAAATTTGAATTTTTTTAGCTGAAACTGTGTACGTCATGCCCCTTTAAAAGCAAGCAAAGAGAATTACATGCACTCAACCACTCTGCAATAGGTAAATGCGGAATCTGGCTTTAAATTATTTCAAACTACAGGGCCATATTCTTTATTTTTATAATTATTATTTATTATTTATTTTTCATTAAAGACTAAAATTTCTTGAAGTAAAATATTTGTACATAACAAAACACTAGTATATACACAAAAGATTTGAAGTAAGTTTTGTACACGTCCGTATTTGTCTGCAATACTTACTTGTTATTTCACTTAATGGAGAAAGGCTTAGGGTTCCTTGCAATAAATGTCATTTATTGGAAACTAGAAACACATATATAAATAATGTAGCGTTTTCATCTAGAAATTTAGCTGTCAGTTTCTCTCTGAATTCCAGATGCCTGTATTATAAATTCATGAGAACTTGAGTACATAATACCTTTATCTGTTACAAAAATCCTCTAAATAATTTGAAATTCCAAACCTTAATACTTCAAAATCATAGATATTTGTCATTTGCTATACAGATGTGTAAATGATAAAAGGTTTTAGATAATGTCCTTTTGTATGCCTTTTTGGAAATCGTATTAAATACCTGTTTTACCTTCGATTCCGTACCGACTGTCAGTTGATAACATCTTTCTTCCATACTTTCAGATGACGACGTAGACGATGGCGACGAGTGACGAGGAGATAGAGGAGGTGATAGATGACGCCTCCGTTGTCTCCGGAGACGACCCGACTTTGTTTGAAGAAGTCGATATCGAAGTTGCTTTTGAAGGGGACGTAGAAAACAGCGAAGATGAAAGCGCAGTGAGGACTAAGAAGAAAAAATTGACGTCACACACTCTAGCCGTGGATCGAAATGTTGATCAGAGTGAAGAAGAAGATAATATAGAAACCGAGAAAGATTCCCGACGTAACTCACGTAGAAAAGGGTCGGGTAAGAACGGAGACACGGATTTAACCGACGGTCAACAACAGGTAAGAAGATGACCATGTGTACAAGATAACCTTTCATCTTGTTCTGCTCAATGATAACTGATGGAGAGTAAAGAAAATACAGTATGACATATTTTAAGAATAAGTTTGGTTTCAAAACCCATGACTTGCATGTCTCTTGCAATGTTTCAAATGACTACCCACCAAACCAAGCCCTGATTAACTTCAATCTTATCTTGCAGACTATTTCATTATCTAACAAATATCATACTGCTTTGTCATTTACTTATTCAATCTATAATATTAATTAGATTTTAAATCCAATTAAAGTTCAAGATCTCACGTCCTTGAAATATAAAAGGTTGAGAAAAATTGTGCTTACAAATGCCAGCTGTCCAAAAGTGACAGGGCCATGCTATAAATTAAGCATTTCTTTAAAGTTGAGACAGTCGATAGAAAACCAGGAGAAGCGGAATTAAAATGATACATCTTCCTGTTCTTTTACAGAGCAACAAAGAAAGTGAAGAAGTTTCTTCCAATTTGGTGAATGAGGATAAATTAGAGAAACCTGCTGAAAACAAAGTTCGCATCATCATAGAGCAGTGCGAGACGCCAGCGAAGGAAGATGATGACGAAGGCAAGACAAATGACTTACCCAGAGAGGAAAAAGCTAAAGTTGAACAGCCGAAAGTGAAATGGCATCAGAGATATGCCCAGCAGAAAAGGAGAAAGTGGATATGGCCTCGAAAAAAGAGAGAAGACAACGAAGAGGAAGAAGAGGGGTGTGTGGATGATAGGGAAGACGGAGGAGTAAATCAGGCGGGGGTGAAGAGAGAGGACGAGGAGGCAAAGGTAGAGGAAATTAGAGGAGTAAGACAGGCCAAGAAAGAGGAGGCAGAGGAAGAAGAAGAGGAAGACACAGAGATGACTCAGGAGGAGAAAGAGGTGAGATCTCGTCAAGGTGTGTTACAGAGTATTCGTAGCAGAAGCAGAGTAAAAAGAATGGGAGTGATAATGAGGTGTTGTGTTAACTCATTTAGTATATATACAAAATACTAGTACACAAAAATCCAAATGTCAAAATGAAATGTGAATGCTAGATATTGTCCATACATAAAAACAAACCTGGTCAATATGAGTATAGTTAATAATGAAGTTCAACTAGTTATTACCATAAGTATCAATTGTGATTAGCAGAAACCTATCCTAATAATAGTTTTTTTCTTTGTTTTTACAATGCCCTGACAATTCCATTTATTTTCAAAGGACATGTATAATGCTGTCAGGAATGGCGAATACCTCCTCTTCCAAGATCTGCTGGACAAGAAGAACGCCGATATTAACATGCTCTGGGTGAGAGGCCTATTTCACAAGTTTTTCTCTCTAAATCACACGAATCGCAAAGTTCGTTCAAATGTTTTTCTTTCTGTTATTGAGTTTTTCCAACAACTGCTATTATTCGAATTTGCTGTTTCAGTACAGAGAAAATTTGCTGATGGTAGCGATGCGCGCGCAGCAGATAGAAATGGTAGAATTCTTAATTGACAATGGCATTGACTACAACTACGAGACAACACTTTGGGTAAGTTGTTTCAACAACAGACTGAATCTTTTCAAACATAAGAGCGGCCTAGTCCCCTAAATACTTGATCACTTTTTTTACTCGGGAATTTTAGTGTAAATTTTATTTATGTCATTATTGTTATAGTGTTATACTAATTCTCATCATATTTATAGGATTTGAAAGATCGAGAGAAGACGGGTAAACGCTTCTTTCAGTACAAACTGTCGTGTCGACAAATGGCTTATGAACTGGATCTTCTGAACGTAGTTGAAATGATTGACGTTAAAAACAACCAAATTCACAAGTACTACAAAGTAACGCATCGTTTACCACGCATGCGCCGTCCTCCTGCTCCCACGCCGCCATGTTTGATGTACAGTGACGAGGATGAGGAGGATGAGGCGGAACTTTTGGCGGGAGGAGATAGCGATCTGTTATCGAGTACTTCCCAGCTGGCGGAAACTAGCGAATCCAAAACAGAGCAAGGTCAATCAAAAACGGAGGTCAATGAAGACAAAAGTGCAGAGAGGAGGGGTGAACTTACGGAAGAGCGAGTTGCTGAATTGGAAATCACGGATGACGTATACGAGATGACCTCCCCTTGTCCTAACAGTGTGGTATTCAACAAATACGAATTAGTCGAGGAAAGACCTGGCCTTCTCCGACGCGGAACGAAGTCATCAATTGGACTACAACAATACAATGACATCAAATACAGACGTCGTGCTTATTCGAAAAGTGCGCACGCCACAAGTGTTGTTGATACAGTAGGGAGTTATGCTTGGGAAAGCAGACGTTGGCGACCACTCAAAAGTGCTTCTGTTGATAAACAGTCGGAGCAGAGCATTCCTTTCGTTGCCCGGATGTCTTCTTGTCAAGCACACGCGAAATCACAGACTTCACATTCGACTTCACAACCCTCACGAAAACAGAGATATTCTCGGCCTAGGCCTCTATCCTCGCCAGCCTCGTTTTCCGTAGAAATTCAAAACATCTTGGGACAGAGTCGTTTGCTTCGGACAGAACCAGCTCTACCGTATATCAAACCTCCAAACCGAAGCTCGCGATCACAGTCTGCTAAAGCAATAACTCCATGGTGTCACAGTAATTCAGCTGCTGTTTTTGAACGATTATCAAACACCAAAATACATAATAAGATACAAAATCCCAGATTTTCTGTTAACAGACAAATAAGTTTACGGACGAATCGCTAAATGTATAAATGCATTATCTAAAAATGTGTACCCTTGAAATCTTGATTTTGAGGGATGAATGATTACTTTTGTATACTTCTGCCTTTTCTGTTGTGATTTTGTATGTATGGCGATATCATTCAAAGTGATTAATACGCTATGTAAAATATTATAATTTTTCACGGTGCTACTTAAGCTATTAATCCAGAGCTATATTTGATTAATATTATGCACATGTTTTGTAGAACAATAAAAGTACTTATTATTAAAAAAAACATTAAGTGTTCACAAAACCAGATTGAATATACCTAATTTTTTTTTTAATTTTAATGATGTATGCTGTAAAACTCATCGATTCATGTTCATGCAGAGTTGTCATAATTTAACCCTGTCATATTTTGGACATTTTTTAACTGAGCAATCCAGTTGTTGAAGACTTTTCTTTTGTTAGATGATGAACATTTCAACGATAATTATTAAAACCTACAAATACTCGTATCTTCGCAAAATCCTTACGCTAAGACAAAGATGTAAGGAGTCAACAGTTGATGTTAAAAAAGACTTATTCTTGTGCCGAACATCTGATATATGATGTATGATATGTCTCATATAGATTTAAAGCCTTAACAGAGAAAACTCTTCTTATATGTTCAATACCGTCTGTTGAAACATAAAAGCAAAATCTCCTTTTGTATATTACTGAAGATACTTCATAAAAACAAATTATTCTTTAAAAAAAATTATACAAAAAACAAAAAAATGCTTGAATTGATACATGTTTATAGTTTTGGACTTACTTTGTTTGAAAATTATGTTTATAATAAATAATTCAAAATTCTAAATATGTGGTCAAATCTACTCTCTAGTTAGTAGTTCTTGGAACAGAACATAATATGATCATATGAACAACCAACTTCTTTACCCGATGAACAGTAAAAAGTATCATTATAACTGTAAAATAGCTTAACTGAAATTAGAAGAGAAATTCTCAAAATGATATGAAAAGTAAATGAGTACGATTTCTGTACAGTATGCCTATCTTCTTTTATTAAGTGTTCGAATCCCACTGTGGGACATGGAGACAGGTCCTAGGGATGAGACCGAGGCACCGTGTTGCCGTAGGTGCCGGCACGAAATAAGTCCCTCACTGCCCAATGTCCATAAGTAGTGATATTATGCAAGGACTTTAAGGAAATATTTGGAAATAACTAATAATATTCAAGCTCAGAAGTCCATTAGAACAATTCAAATCAAGAGAAATGCAAACTCACGGCCATTTAAACATCAGAGGTGGGATCAGGTGCCATGGAAGAGTGAGCATCCCTTGCTGACCGGTCACATCTGTTTGCTCTTTGTGGGGAAAACGGGAAATCCATCGAAAAATCATTGAGTAAATAATGACTAAACAATTAGTATGAAAAAACGTCAGCCAGTATTTGACTTGGTTGTGATATTTACCATAGAGCTAACGAATTGATGACTTTAATTTTAATGGTTGATATTCTTGTTCATCAACTTGTTTATTAATAACTTTCCTTGTTTTAGAAATTGTTCATACACAGAACATTTTTTGGGTATCGAATCAACTATAAGATACATGTAGGCCTATATCAACCTGTAAGCACATGAAAAGCGTTTATTGCTGCATAAGTGAGAGAAGTTGGCAATTGAGAATTTATCACGTTTATCAGAAAGCTTTGCTGATAAATCATAATCAACTTAATAATCAACTTTTTCCATTATAATATTTAAATGTGAAATAGATGTCTGAGACTTTGTATTATATTTTATTTTACACACATGAATTTCTACAAGTAAACGAAATGGATGGCTGTATTTACAATAAATACTGATACACTTTAACACAGGCGTTTTCTTCTTCTACCAGCCACAGGTTGTCGTGCGTGTCCACAGAAATTCCGTGTGGAAGTGATATCCCATCATCCTCTGTTAGGATGTAAGACAGGAAGTTCCCGTCCTGGCTGATCAGGTGTACAGCGTTATTGGCGTTGTCTGCAATAAGTATGTGACCCAGACTGTCAGTGGCTACACCATGCGGTTGAAATCCCTCTTTTAATGTCCCAGTTGCATTCCCGTCATACCTGAACCTTAAATATCCAGACTTGTTCAAGACAACCACGTTATTATTCATTAAGTTCAAATCAGAAATACAAATGTCTTCGTTCACATTTTCACAAATAAACCTTGGATGAATAAAAAGTCTCTCCCCGGTCTTATCTGTCTCGAATTCCTGGATCTTCGTCCCAGTTTTGCTGTACTTGACCATTCTCGCGGCATTAAACAAGCCCATACAGACCAAGAAATCACCTGATCTTATACAACACAGTCCTCTAGGACCATACTCAGCATTTATAAGTTTTGTTTTCTCTTTATTGAGTGACACTCTATAGATAACTTTATCGCTACCGTCAGAATAAATCAAACTTCCGTCCTGCATTACCCCCAGACCCCATGGTTTACTGTCAGTACAGATGCTATCCAGCTCTGTCCCTGACCTGTCTATCAGTAGTATCCCAGGACCATCACCACTGATGAACGCTGATCTGTCTCCACGGCAAGTCACGTACAATAAGTTTTCTTTTTCAGTTTTCGCTTCGCTAATTTTTACTGAAAAACCCAAAATACTTTTGATGGATAGCGTTTTGTTTGCAGAGGAAGTCTGCTGTGTATCGTCACATTTTCTTAAATGACTGTCAAGTCTGCCATGATCCGTGGTCAATTTCCCAAACTGCTGCTCATTTTGAGATTTGTTAAATTGACCGGCTGTGAACGAAGGCAAAACAATGTCTAACTTCTCTGGAATTTTTAATTTATTAAAAATATTTGGATTTTCTTTTCGGTACAAAATAAGGTCCACGGGATTGTTTGACTCCATGAGACTTTCCAATTTTTCTATCAAATCATCTATGTTTTCCTCAAATTTCTTAACTTCCATTTTCTGCAGAGAAATGACCTCTGATTGTTTTCTCTCATCTTCTTCAGAATCATTAAAACTTTTTTCTATGATGGCATTGATATGGCTTATAAAATTCTCAGCTTGTGTTTTCATGCTTTTTCTCACAATTTTATGGCTCGTTCCTATTTCATTTTCTTCTTTCTTAAAATCAAGTAGTCTATGGGTAAATTCAGATTTCCACATCGTTTTCATTTTAGACAATTTTTCTGCGGTACCATTCTTTTGTTTGTCATAAAGTTCTTGTATCTTCCCGATAGCGTGTTTGTTATGTACTTCCTGAATGCACGATATACACACTGGGACTTGGCAATCTTCACAGCAAGCCTCGTACGTTTTAGTTGGGTGTATGTCACACATTTTGATCTGATTGGCTGGATGAAGTCTCTCAGACAGACGAACGATGGTGTGTCCGGAGGGAACTTTGCTTTTAAGATAAGACTCTACATCGAGGACAGAGTTCATCTCCACACGGAACACAGTGGAAGACAGCGGGCTCGTCCTCGCAGTATTGACATCGAATGATGTCCTGGGCTTGGAGATTTGTCATTTTTAACTGAAATATTATGCATGTATTGCTTATAATTAACATTACTAATTCTTTCCACAGGTCAAATTAATAATCATTTTTTTTTATTAGAGAAAACCACCAAATGTTTGAGATGTTTTACATTTTAAATTTTGAACTTAGCCGATTCTTTATTTTCGAAATTTATTAGAAATCTAAAATTTAAAAGTTCTACATATATATACTCTTAACATTTCTTTTAAAAATTAAAAAAAGGGAATGAAATAAAAAGCAAACAATCTCAAAAGTCCAATTTAATTAAAAGAACAAAAATTCAGACCTAAGCAAACAGGGACCCGATCCCTTAATGAATAGTGACTAAATTAGAAAATTCTCCAAACATTACAAAAACTGATCTTTGAAACATCAAATTTTGGATGAGTTGATATATATATATTAATATATAAATAAATCAGTACTAAAAGACGAACTCAATTTCTTAAATCTTTCAATTCAACCCTCACTCTGCAAATGTAAAGTTAGCAATAATAATAAAACTGCAAATAAAAAAAACATTAAAATCTTTGATACAGAATTAGTTGTTTTTTTTTTATCGAAATTTGAAGTTTATGGTAAATAGAAAGAGATATACAAAAAACAGACAAAACTTTAACATAAAAAAAAACTTTCATTTAATATGCCCTCTTAATTTGTTTTATTCTTATTCTTGATATCACATGTATATTAATCTACAATGTACATGAAATTCATCTACTTATCAATTTATTAACAAAAACGCTTAATTTAATGATTGTAAGTGTTGTTTGACACAATAACGTTCTACATGAACAACATATCATATATTTATAAGTATTAAGTATACCTGTATGTCCTATCAGAACTTATACATATCTTTTTTTAAGTGGTAAACACATGTACGTACATGAAAGCTCTATAAGTTGTCTGTCTCTTGAAGGTGCTAAACTTCATTACACTACCACTTATAAATCAAATAGTTAAAAACTTTTTACATGTAGCAAGGAAATAAATTTCAATACTAGAAAATGTAACTTAATTTTGAATTATTTATGAAGTTGTCGATTTGGGAGTGCTTACTACTCCATGGTACCTTATCCCATATTTGTTGTATAAGGTCTATATGTTTAACTTAGCTCTTCTCCATTTGTATTGTTTTAATGGTCTTTTGAGATAGATTACCACTTGTTATCTTTATTTTTCATTATACAGACAATGAAAATTCACACAATTTTTAACGCACAACATTTTCATACAAATAACAGAATGATATAACAATCAATTTACATTGTCTTTACAAGAAAACGTAAACTCACCTTGCAGACTTAAACCAAGATTGACATAGAGTAGTTGTACTGGGGATGTAGTAGGCGGATGTACGTGCAACTAGCGGTGGTCCATGTGCAGCGATTACCTAATTTTTTCTGATTAAATTGATTTATCACAAGGATAAGAAAAATTGATAAGTAATTAAGTAGGTTGACAAAGATGTTTGTATTTAGATAACGAACGTTAATAGTATTCAAGATCAAAAGTCCAATAAACAAAACAAAATGGGAGTAGAGCAAACATGAACCTCCAAAGCATCAGAAATGGGATCAAGTGTCATGGAGGAGTGGGCATTCTCTGCTGACCGGTCACACCCGCCGTGTGCTTCTTGTCATGACCAGGAAATATCGGAAAAACTAACTCAGTGTGTTTATAAGGCCCTACATTATATACGAAAAACGTCAGTCAGCATTTGACTCAATGATAAATTGGATTTGCTTTCAATGTCATTGAATCGACCAAAGAACTTGAAGTGATTACTTTACATAAGACTGCTGATATCCTTGCTTCATTGACTTGTTTGTCAATAACTACCTCGTTTATAAATAAAAATTATACGTAGAACGTAGCTCTTGCATGTCGAATCAACTGATAATTATAAATCCTGTATGTAGGTGACAAAGGTACTAGACGGGTTTATTGCTGCATAAAAAATGGAAGTTGGTGGTAGAAAATTAAAAGTAATCTCGTTTGTCATAATGCGTGGTTATCTAAGAAATAAGGTCCGCGTTTAAGTGAATGTTGCAGAATATCCTAAAATATCGAGAAATATTGTTTGAAAGATAAAAGCCGAGGCTTTTCTACTTACAGCTGTAATAACGCTGTTCCATTTAGCACAAGGGTGTAACTTTGTTTGTTTACCTGTGAATAGAGTGCAAACGATTTGAGCTTTCGCTGCATTAAAATCAGCATTTTATTAATGATAAATCTCTTTGTAACTTATATAAATTATTTTTTTGAATATACGATAACAAAATCAGATTCCTATTTTACCGCTTTATTACTAAAATCACGGAGTTAAAATCTGGCATGGGGAGGTCCGGGGAACAGCACTGCTTAGCTTTAGAAACCCACATTCATCAGCTACTTTTTGCAATATACAGTGTTTAAATTGCAAAGATGACACATCTGTGTGCTCTAAATAAGTATTTCATTCTTAAGTCAAATGTACATTTCAACTGTACATGTTTCATACATGTTTCTGATCTGATAATGTTTTAATGACGTTCGTGTTTTATTGAAGAATAGTGTTCGCGCCATATCTTTGATCTCGGTAATAATCGCAGTAGAATAGATGATCATAATTTTAAAAAAAATAATAACCAGATGTGTCAGACTATGTGGCATCCTTTATTTCAAGCCCAATGTTATATACCGTATCGACATATAGGAATGGAAATGGCAAAAAAATCGTTTATATATAATTCTACCACGGTTATTGAAATCTTCAAAGGAAGCCGCGGGACATTATTCTCCAATAGACCACGAACGTCATCAAAAAATTATCAGATCAGAAACACGTATCAAATCTGAACAATTCAAATGCATGTTTGGCTGTAGAATGAAATACTTGATTAGACCGCATCGATGTGTCGTCTTTTGCAGTATAAACACTGTAAATTGCATCAAGTTGCTGATGAATGTCGGTTTTTATAGCTAAGCGGGGCTATTCCACGGACCTCCCTACACATTAAACAACGTGATTTTAGCAGTAAAACAAGAACATGATTTTGTTTTTGTATATTCATTTTAACTGATCAATACATATTAGGAACAAATTTGTAATTAAACAAGACTGTTTTTAATGCAAGGAAAGCTCAAATATCTGCATTCCATATAAAGGTTAGTCAACAAAATTTCTCTCTGGTGTTAAATAGAACAGCGTAATCGAGACATGGTGACCTAATTCGTTTCTCTATAGAGGAAACAATCGGCCGTATTTATCGTCCTAGGTAGAATAGAAATAAAGTCCTTGTTGTCGTGAATGATGCAGAATAACCTCCTCGGTCTCGAAATGTTGTTTGAAATATAAAAGCCTCGGCTTCTATATTTCAAACAACATTTTTCGACCTCGGAGGTTATTCTGCAACATTCGCGAAAACGCGGACTTTATTTCTTAAATATATCGAGTTGAAGTCTACTGAAAGTGTTTTCCTTTCACATAGGCGATTCCTTAAGCAATTCAATGTGAAATTAATGGTTAAAGAATATTTATGTCTAAATTCTTAAAATTCATAGATTCATGAAATCTTTGGCCCGTGTTTGAAAAATTTTACAACTCGTCTAAGATTGAATGTTGACAGACCACTTTTATTCTTGGGTCGTCATTTTTCCAATAGTTTTTTTATCTCTCAACAAATTACTTTTTAATTCGTTCAAGAAGGGCTCAAAGCAAGTGAGGCAAGATTAAAGGAGAGATATAGGTACTTTGTCATATATTTTGTTACATTGTTTTTTGAGCTTAATTTCATTTTTCTTTCCTTAAAAAACATTTTCTGTAGTATTTGAAAACAATAATTGAAATACAGACATAAATGTTCCAAAATATGATAAAACCTGATAAAACTTGACACAGACATTGATGAGTTCTACCATCCACAGATTGTCGAAAGCGTCCACAGTGATATCCCATCATCCTCTGTCAGGGTGTAAGACAGTAAGTCCCCGTCCTGGCTGATCAGGCGTTCGGCGTAATTGTCTCTGTCTACTGTTTTTATCACAAGATATTTTGTATAGTATATGTAGTGATGTATAAATATGAATAACATATCGAAAACGAAGGCCAAAAGTTATGACAGATACTGGTACAGTTTGGCACAGGCTTTGTATTGTTCTACCATCCACAGGTTTTCAGCCGTGTCCACAGATATTCTGTGTGGAAGTGATATCCCATCATTCTCTGTCAGGATGTAAGACAGGAAGTCCCCATCCTGGCTGATAAGGTGTACAGCGTTATTGGCGTTGTCTGCTATAAGGATTTGACCAAGACTGTCGGTAGCTAAGCCAAGCGGTTTAAATTCCTTTTCTGATGTCTTAAGTTGCATATTACCGTAATATTTGAACAGAAGCTCTCCTGATCTGTTCAGAACGACAACTTTCGAGTTCTTGGTCTCAATATCAGAAATACAGATATCGCCATTCACATTCTCACACACAAAGTATGGATTTACAAAAAGTCGCTTCCCATTCTGGTCCTCTAGGAACACTTGAACTATTTCCCCAATGCTACTGTACTTGACCACTCTGCCTGACAGTGAATATTTATAATCACCCATACAGACCAGGATATCGCCTGATCTAGAACAACACAGTCCTCTTGGATAATACATAGTATTTATCAATTTTGCTTTCTTTTTATCGATCGACATTCTGTAGATAGCCTTATTATCAAAATCAGAGTAAATCAGACTTTTATCCTGCATCACAGCCAGACCAAATGGTGGTTTTTCAGTGCTTATGCTATCCAGTTCTATTCCTGAACTGTCTATTATTAGTATTTTTGACTCTAGACCACTGATGTATGCTGATTGGTCATCACGACATCTCACGTGCAATAGCTTCTCTCTTTTAGTTTTTAATTCATTTGTCTTTATCGAACGCTCCAATACTTTTTTGAAAGTTGGCAGTTTAAGCTCTGAGGTATCGTCCAATGATTTTATGTGGCAAATGTGACCTGAGATGAATTTACCAAATTGATGTTCATTTTCGGATTTGTTGAATTTGCCGGCTGTAAACAAAGGCTTGGTAATGTTTACTTTTTCTGGAAAAGTTAATTCCCTAAAAGTGTGCGGATTGTCTTTAAGGTACAACAGAAATTCGGCAGGATGGTTTGTCTTAGTAAGCGCTTCGAATTTCCCTATCAATTGATCCAAGCTTTGATCAAATCTCTCGTTTTCTTCTTTATGCTGAAATACTTCCTCAGATTTCCTTTTCTCGTCTTCTTCCGATCATGCAAAGCTTCTTTCAAAATGGATATGATGTGATTTATAAAATCCTGACCTTGCTTTCTCATTTTCTCTCTTATACTTTCCTGACAAGTCTTAACTTCCTTTTCTCCCTCATCGAGATCTTTTACTCTCTGAATGATCTCCGACTTCAGTTGTGTCTTTATCTTAGACAATTCCTCAGCAATTTCGGCCTTTTGTTTCTCGTAAAGATCTTGTATTTTCCCGATAGCGTGTTCGCCGTGTATTTCCTGAATGCACACAATACACACCGGGACTTGGCAATCTTTACAAGCCTCGTACGATTTTGATGAGTGGACGTCACACATTTTGACCCGACTCTTTGCTTGAAATTTCTTGGAGAGGCGGAAAATCTTGTGTCCAGAGGGAACTTTACTTTTAAGATGTAAGACTTTACATCCAGTACAAAGGTCATCTCCGCAAGGAGCACAATGAAGGACAGCCGGCTCCTCCTCACAGTATCTACATCGAACTATATCCTGGGCTTGTGGACTTGCCATTTCTAACTGAAATATCACGAATTTCTATTATGAATACATGTATAATGATTTGTTTGTGTAAAACTTACGATTCAAGTTTCTAAAAGTTTTCAAGAAATCAAAATTGTCAACATTTTGTTTTTCAAAATTCCAAACACATTCTGAGAAAATTGAATCTGACTTTAAATAAAGCAAAAAAACAAAAAACAAAAAACAATCAGGATTTTAAGACTGATTTGTAATTCAACCTTTGACCTTTTCGAGCTATTGATTAGAATGAAACATTCGAGATCAAAAGTCCATACAACAATACGAGATAGGAGCAAAGAAGACACTGACATCAAAAACATATCAGAGGTGGGATCAGGTGCCATAGAGAAGTAACCACCTCTGTTGACTGGTCAAACCCGCTTTGTGAACCTTGTCATGATCGGGAAATAACGGGGGGAAGCTGTCGTCAATTCAGTGTAAAAATAATTGACCAACAATTAGTATTGAAAAGGTCAGTCAGAATTTTACTCAATTATAAAATGTATTTGCTGATAAAGTCATTGTATCAAACTTATGAAGTGATGACTTTCAACGAAATTGCTGAAATTCTTGGTTCATCAACTTGTTTCTCAATATTGTACCTCGTTTAAGAAATTGTTCTTACGTAGAGCATATATCCAATCCTCGTCGAAGAAGGACAACTCATTATTTTATACTTTACTTTAAAACATCTTTTAATAAATCTTGACATTGATTTTTTTCATGGAACAATTTTTATTGTACACCTCTCAATGTAATTTAAAATTTGTTTTTAGTTTTTATGAACGGAATTGATAAAAGGTTGATATATTATACAAAACAGAAAAAAAAGAGTCACTTGTTGTGACCTTTATTTTGACATTTAGATATATCGACGAGGTATTGTTAATTAACCATAGGGTATTTCTATTCTTATGTAGAAACGATATATCAAAGTCAGCCTGAGATAAAAGATACCACAGAGTATGACACATCTGTTTCATATTAATTTGGATATCTTACTTGAAACAGACTTTAATGGTAATCCCTGGCCATGCAACAACCAAGCTATATAATAATGTTCATGTATAGCACAAAAATTTTTAATTGTTACAAAAAGCACAGTACAAAATTTATATCTCTCTGTTTAAAAAATATAATGAAAAGCATGCTCTTACACGTAATTTTTTTTCTAAAGCGAGGTAAATTATTGACAAACAAGTAAATGAAACAAGAATACCGGCAGTTTCGTTTGAAGTCATTTATATGATAATTATATTTTTTAATATGAGACTTTATCTTTAAAACAAGGTAAATCTCTTCTATTTTCGAAGAAACGCAGTAGTTTATCACTTAGATTAAAGGACGTTTATTCTTTTTATCTGTAAAGAATTCACGAGTATGCCTGTACAGACCTAACTCTGAGTTAGTAATACCCAGGAGGATAAGTTATCTTTTCTGTGTCAGTTAGATTAATATATATGAATTATTTGTATGTCTATAACATTTACAGCGATAAACACAAAATGCGTTTTTCCTTAGAAAAGCAGTTTGTACACATGCACTGCACATTCATGTCTTCTTTTTTTTTTTAAAGAAAACTTAGATTTATACGGTATATATTTTACCTATGTTGCATTTCGTATTACTAGTAATTATGGAAGGAATGAATGTTTACCACAAAAAATGAATAAAAGTTACTTTTTTACATTTGAAATCAAATATATTCGACTTAATAACTCTCTTTGAAGAATATACATGAGTGTGTTGCATAGTTATAACACATCCAAGTAGAATTGTTACCTTCTTCAAAAATCTTCAAGATTTTCCTGTGGTGAGTGCTGTATGTGCTTCTTAGCACTTACAATGCAATATTAGGTCGACTAAAGATTATATAATATATGTAAACATTTGCAGACTTGAACTTCTTTACAAGTGGGGGCGTCACCATATACTGATACATATTATTGAATTATGACTTTAAATACACTCGTTCAGGACGAAAGTATACGTATCAATCATCTGTAAGCATCAAATCAGTCATTTTAAAAAAATTAAATAATACCATTAGTAGGGTTAGGGTTAGAATCAAATAATCAGGGAATCAAGAAAAACATTTTTAAAAAACACGTCTATATATGCACACAACATACAACATTGCATTTATACAATATAAAGTAACTCAATATTACGTTTTTAATTTACTGAAAAGCAAACTTACTTCGTAACCTTTTTCAGAAACTGAGAAGAAGGACTCGCTGAGAAGTTGATGGGGCTGCTGCGCGCGCAGCTTCAATATATATTAGTCGAGATAACCTCATTTGTTCTCATATAATCGTATGTTTATATAAGCATCAGATTAAAAAGAATTTTGAAGTTTTGCAGGAAAAACATAAATACTGTCGAAAGGCCAGAGATTAGTAAAGATATATGCATGTATGCATATATATTATATTAATTAATTGGTGGTTATATTAATGGCAATAAATTATGTTCATGCATATCACAAAAATTTTAAGTTGTTACAAAAAGCACATTAGGCTTACTGTGTATGTTTAAAAAATATAATGAAAAGCATTCTTATAGCATTACAGAAACTTTATATAAGTTCACTGTAAAAAATGTGTTTAGATGATAGACACTTTCCTAAGCACATTCTTGTAACACTTTTTTTATTGCATTGAAATTCTAAACACGTTGAATTTCATCATGTGTAACGGAAAGTGTTTAGAGCCTAAATACTTAGATGTTTAGACTCTAAACACTTTACAAAACAGGTTATGAAACATGTTTACAAATTAAACGCTTGGATGTTTTCATTGTCTTCCTGCAAGATAACTGAAAATATAACGATTAATTATTTACATTTTAAATTTTATTCAAAGGATTTATTATGAACAATTCTAAATTAGATATACATATATATTTTTTGTTACACGCTGGTTTTAATTAGCTTAGCAAGAAGTCTTTCCTCGTGTCTGTATCAAGTTCCAGAAATTCTTTCACTGAGCAACACATGCACAATTTGTTTTCATCCGTGAACATCAGTAAGTAGTCCACTTCCATACAATAAGAAATATTTGGGTTGTTTAAAGTTATAACGAACAGCAGACTTAACAAAATTCAGTTTCCTCTAGAAAGTAAGAAGTGTTGAAAAATGTCAGAACGACGGCATGTCAGTGTGGACTTGGAGATGGCAGCAGTTCCTCTAATACGTGTATATTTGCTTTTAAGTTCTATGTGGACCATATCCTGCAAGAAAGATATTCAAATTGTATCAAATTATGCTCCTCACTGGCTGGAGTTGCATGGATTTTTTTATATATTAGATCATGATTCCTTTCGGTTATATTTTGCATTCGTGAAATCTAGAAAGGAGTACATTATAGAATGTCATTAATAATATCTATATCGGTATCAGTACTGCATGTATAGTGGTTAAATGAGGTTCAATAGATAGTTTTCAGTAGACCCAAATTAAAAAGAGTTATTTCCCTTCGGCCGCCATCTTGTGGGTCAACATGTTCATATTCCTTCATAATTCAACCAACTTTAACTTTTTATACTGGCTATTGTGGGCTGGGAAGCATTGTTTTTCTGACAATTATATATTTTTAGAGCCTCCTTTATTTCATAATGTTTACTCTATAACGATTTTTCCCACAATGTTTCTGCTACACCCTCTTATATTTTGTAGGACAAAGAGGGAAAATTACCTGGTTGACCCCCAAGATGGCGGCCAACGGGAAATAACTCTTGTTAATATGGGTCTACTGAAAACTATCTATAAAAGTAGCACAAGAATGGCTATCAAACATTTGAATAAATGCATACAACTTCAGCCAGTGAGGAGTATATTTATACCCCCCGCTTGAAAAGCGGGAGGGTATATAGTGATCGGGATTTTCGTCCGTCCGTCTGTCTGTTTAAATCTGATAAAATTTAAATTTCTTTCTTACAGGATCGACAGATCAAACTTAACAGCAAAATAAAACACGTATATGTATCAGAAGAGCTGCTGTCATCTCCAAGTCCACAATGTCATGCCATCGTTCTTACTATTTTTCAGCACTTCTTACTTTTTAGAGGAAACTGAATTTGGTGAAGTCTGCTGTTTGTTATAGTTTTGAACAACCCAAAAACATTCTTAAAGTATGGAAGTGGATTACTTACTGACGGTCACGATTGAAAACAAATTATGCGTGTGTTGCTCAGTGAAAGAATTGCTGGAAGTTAAACTTGATACAGACATGAGGAATAACTGCTTGCTAAGCTGATAAAAATTAAAACCTGCGTGTAAAAATATATGTATTTAAACATATATGTATATTTAATTTAAAGCAATATGAGCTGCATTTTTGAGAATTTTATTTTGCTGGTAAAATGTGTTGTTATGATTAGTTTGTACATAATTTAAATCCTTATGATCAATAAGACCAAAATAAAGTGTAAAAAATTTTCATCAGAACTATTTCTGTACGATCGAATATACAGTGTTATATAAGATATCATTATTGTACAGGACGACAATGATGCAAATTTGCTTCAATCGAAGCTTATACAAGTTCTTCCATCGCACATATGAACAACAGAAGTTCATAAATGTTCTATTTTTCTGTCATTGAAACAGTTAATTACAAATTTGAAAACCATTTTTCGATGTCAAATATGCAGCTCATATTGCTTTAAAATTCTTTATAATAAATCCATGTTTGAATGTTCATTGAATAAAATTTAAAAATAATGTGAACAATTGTTATATTTTCAGTTTTCTTGCTGGAAGACAATGAAAACATTCAAGTGTTTAATTTGTAAACATGTATCATAACATGTTTTGTAAAGTGTTTAAAGTCTAAACATGTAAGTGTTTAGGTTCTAAACACTTTCAATTACACGTAATGAAATTCAATGTGTTTAGAATTTCAATGCATGAAAAAGTGTGACAAGAATGTGCTTAGGAAAGTGTCTATCATCTAAACACATTTTTTACAGTATATACATTTTTTACAGTAGATGTAGCCATTTTGAAGGAATGCAAAAATCCAGAGAAATCTTCAGTTACCAACTTACTAAATAGTATAATATCTTGATGATATATGTGACTAAGTCAAAGATGTACGTGTTGTAGATCGTATGATCGTGTGTACATTTTTGTGATATTTATTATAATGAAATGATGTGCATTCCTTTTCGTAACTATTTGTTACTTATTCATATTCTTGGTGTTTGATTACATTTTTTCTGTTAAATATGACCTTTATAAATTAAAAGTACATTTTTTTATAAACATTTTCAATCAGAAAGTAACCCCAAACAGTCATTTTAATTAAATCCCGTGTAAGTGCAAAAATGTCAAGAATATAAGCATCGGTAAATAGCCTATCACTCATTAGTTAGAGGCGAAAGGTATATATTTTAATCACTTTTTGTAATCATTTGGGTATGTTCTTCATCATATTAAATATTTTAAAAACATTGTGACAAAGACTTCTGAAAAATACAAATGTAAGTAGGAAAATTGACTAAAATAATAGACTTCATTTGCTTATATATTTTTTTTACTGTGGACTTATCTTTTATGTCAATGTGAATGAAAAAGAAATTATTCTTAATAAATATTGCTTAATTTTGTTCAGTTGATAAAGTTTATAAACGACGATGTTTTAAGATGTATTTTTGTGATTTTTCATATTTTCTTCTGGACAAGTACTCCTAAAAATAACTGAAAATGTGCAGTCACTGTATGTAATAACCATACCAAGTTTCACAGGCTGTACTTAATTTAAAAACAAGGAAACATATCATGAGCTTTTAACTGATTGATAAGCAAGTACTAATTTTTCATTTTGAAAAGTTTGAAAATCTTGTGACAAAGACTTTTCCGACATAGCTATAGGTTCTACTTTAAGTTATTTTAATATGCGCCATATATTTAAATTTTTCTTATTTTTACACATGATAAAGAAGTGCATATAGAGATACAAAATGATATATAAACAAAAAAGTTTTGACCTTTCAGTAAGAGAGTAAAAACACTTTCTACGGATTTTTGGCTCATATCTGTACTTATAGAGTTGAAGCTTTTAAAAGCTGGCATATTTGTTTGTTGCGTAAAAATTATAACTAATTTCATTAATTGTTCTATAATAATTTTGAGAGGCTGAAAAGAAGATATTTTCATACGCTGTCATTCCACCAAAAATATAGTTCGTGCTAGTTTTCGAACACAATTGACCATTTCTATTTAAAGTTGTACAATTGTGATGAGGAAAGAAAGAAATGGTCTTTTAAATCTCTTTCACCTAAACATATAAGACATATAAGTAAATATACTGTCGTAATGGTCGACGAATTACCTGACAAATCCCTCCAGATTAGGTCAATAAGACAGGCTATGTCTAGCAGACGTCTGGCAAGATGGAGGTCAGGGAGATCAATGTTAGTCGAGATAGGTCGTACACGGATGAGTCGGGCTGTGGTACCACACTCCTCCCCTCCTTGTAGAGCCAAGGGTCCATTGGCGAATTTTATCAATCAGTAATTATATTTGAAAAATCCACCCCCAATATTGTACAAAATCATCTAAATGTAAACTTGTGCAAAAGTACAAAAAATATACATGCAAATACAACCCAATTATGACTACTTTTCAACAAAGTACCGGTGAGAGACATAATCCCTTCACATATACATGTTGTAAGAAAAATGTAGAGTAATCATGAAAAATATACAATGCGTTCATACACTTGCATAACAAAAATTACTTTTTCTGAAGTAATCAAAATATACATATATAGAAAATACACTATATAATCGATAAACATGATGAGAGAAAAAAAAATTATAATCTGTAGAACTGCCTGGCATTGTTGTTACATGTCTCCAGGATAAATGAAACTGGTGTGTTGCGGATAGAAGCAACCTGTGCAGCAAGAGATGCTAGGTTCCAGGGGTGGTTCATCTTGCATCCAGGAGCTGGTAATAAATATGGAGCATCTGTCTCCAACAACAAGCGCTCAACTGGGATCCTGGCCACCAGATCTGGATCCTGCGCTGATCTCATTGTGACGCCAAATTTCACTGCAGGCAATTCCATCTCCCACTGGCGTAGCTCCTCCACCGAACCTGTGAAGCAATGTTGATGGAAAGCATGGTGTGTCATGTCCATCATACGGATCATGGCCAAGGTGCGTTTGGCTGCCTCACCGGATCCATCATCCCTGCAGTGTAGAATTACAGGCTTACTGACATCTCTTGCCAAGTTAAGGGCACCTGCTAAAAAGTCCTGTTGGGCCTGCAGCAAACGCTCCCTACATGTCTCTGGCCTCACACAGGGGTTACATCTGCAGTTGGTGGTGAGATTAATGCCAACCTCCCTAATGGCTACACAGCACTCAGTCTATGCGAAAGTCACCGGACCGTCGGTTTTTACCGGTAAAATTTAGGTCGGGTCGGTAAAAAAAATCAGTTTACAGGACCGAATGTCTGGTAAAAAATAAGGCCAAATAAATCTAAATTAAGAGGTAAACATGGTCCAATTCCCCACAAATGTCCTTAATTTGACCAATTTAGCAGTAATACCTGATTAATTTTTATATATTACAACCCTGTCATGATCGTTTTTATTCTAATTCGAATTTCCTCTGTCAAGGGTTAGAGATCTTTAGATAGCTCATACGTAGATTTGGTTGGGAAAATATTTAGATAGCTCATACGTAGATTTAGTTGGGAATTTTTTTTCAAATGATCATCAAACTTGAGTAACCATAATGAGTTGTTTCAGGAAAAATAAATATGCATTGAAAGTGCATATTAAATTTAAGAATTTTTTTTGATACAGTGTATGTTGTACAAGTCAAATATGAAGGAAAAAAATACATGCAATTGTATAGATACCTTTAACAAAGGAAAATTATAAATAGTTAACATGTCCATTTCACTCTGAATTCATTTAACAATAAGGTTAGATTTCACAGTGAGAATTAACCCCATCCCACCATCCTCTCAATCTCGGTATCATAATGATGTATGGATTTAAAGGAAAAAAAGTCGGTCTGGTAAAAAATTGCTTGGTCTGGTAAAAATTTTATTTTTACCAGACATTTTGTCTGGTAACAATTTTCAACTTTCGCGTAGACTGAGCACTGGTGTGTTACTAAGTCCATGAGCCTGTCAAGGTACTGCTCTGCCAGGTCAGCAACATGTGGGTGGATACCAAAGGAGACAGATATGTTTATGGCATCCAATATGTGAGCCTGCCGAAATTCCCATTGATGGGGAAAGACATAGTTACTTGATAATGGATTATCTAGTTGGACTGATACTTGGTCGATATTGTTAGGTGGTACACATGTTGTCCTCCGTATCCGGATACGCGAGCCTTGGTGCCCTTCAGGTGGGTCGGATATCAACTTTATAGGAAATTTCCTGCCCTTGAGAAACAGCACTCCCTTCTTAATGTGGATGATCCCGTGGTTGGCTTCCAGAAAGTCTAGTCCCAGGATCATGTCATCATCCATTGATACCGCACAGCAGTCCCAAGTTACATGAAGATCACCAATATTGAGAGAAACGTTCTTGAGCAATGTACCATGCACTATTTCGGCACCTAGCCCCTTTAGCTTTATGAACTCAGATGTAGCTATCTGGCTGTCTGGCACAATTTTATCATTGACAAGGGTTATCATAGCAGCTGTGTCAACAATTGCATTAATAGGCTTTTCTACTATGGTGACATTTAGTTTGATGCTTTTTCCTAAAGTCCTCTGAATAGTAACAAAGTTATCTCCTAGGCCACTCTTATCAGGGGTCAAGTGTGGGCCTAACGGCTTGACCCTTTTCTGTTTAAATCACCCTTCATTGGGATTCTCGCTTCTTCTGATGTATTGTTGTCTCTTTTGTTTGGAGACGAGAAGTGCTGGCCCCTGGCTGGTGATCGACTAGGACTTCGAGATCTCTCTAAGAAACGCACTTTCAATAGTGGTGAACTACTCTGATTTCTGCCAAAGGATTGCTGAATTGTTGTGGTTAATTTCTCAACTAAAGTTGTAAGGTGTAAGATGGTCTTATCCAGAGAATTGTTGTCTTCCTTAGAGAGCTTAGTATCAGCCCTACAATGAGAAGGTTCACTTGCCGGGGATCCCTCCCTGCTCGAGAATGAAACTCCTCTGGTCCCGTATAAAGCACGATGGTTCGCAATGGCTGTTTTCACATACTTGACTGCTTTCTGGAGTGTTGTTGGTTCCCTATCCATTGCTTTCATAGCAGCTTCTTTATCTCCACAGCCACGTAGGAAGGTTTCTATCGCTATTTCCTCAATCATGTTCCCTTCACAGCTCTCATAACCATCTAATGCTAAGAAGTAGACACGCTGAGAAAATTCTTCCACATTTTCATTTTCCAGTTGCCTAGTAAAGGGGAGCTGGCGACGAGCTAGAATAGGAACTTCCTTTCTGCTGTATCTCTGTTTTAATTGCTGTTTCAGCTCTTTATAGTCACCGTTCTTGTTCACTTTCCTGGCATATTCCAGAGCCACATCCCCTAAACAATCTAGAAGACGGAATGCCTTCTTATGGGAGGACCATCCACGGTGAGCTGCAACCCTTTCAAATTGGTAAATAAAGGATTCCCAATTTGGGCTTTCGGTGCCTTTAAATACGGGCATCTTTTGAACTTGTGGACTCTTGCTTCTGGATCTGCTCCTTGATGTATGAGTCCATTTTGACATGGTATCATCTGAGGAGGAACTGGACGATGGCGATCTATTTCTTTTACTCTTTTTGGTCTTCCTGCCCCTGCTTTGTTCCTTAGGAGTCAGAGACCCCATCACATTGGGTTTATCTTGGGAAGTAATAGGAGCCGAAGCGGACGTTGATATGTATTTTTCATTACTCTTCTTTTCACCATTTCCTTTCTTCTTGGATGGGAAGTGATCCTGTTCAAACTTAGAGCTCAGCTGAATTGGTGTTAGATCTTGGAAATCAGCACTCTCTAACTTTTCATTCAGGGGTGTGCTTGTTTTTTGTTTGGCCCCTTTGAAAGGATCTGAAATGTATCCTGAAGGGGGAATGACAGATGTCAATTTGTCTATAATTAGCTTCTGTTCCTTCCCTGTTTCTGACGACTTGGCTGGGGTTTGAACTGTCAGCTGTAAGAGTAAGTGACTTGTCGTGGCTTTTCTCTATATCAAATTGATTGGTCAGTACAGGTGGCGTGTTGTACAATTGGCCCATGGAATCAACATCCGACTTCAGGACAACTTGCGACCGTAAGGAGTTGACTTCATCACGAAGCATTTGAATGCTTTTGTTCATCTCCAGTAAGGTGAGATGCAGTTGCGCAGCACTTGTATCCTCTGCTTTGTGTACTGGCTGGTTTGCTGAAGTCTCTGGCTGAGCCTTCTGGATGGTAACAACACCTGCCTCACTCCATTCTGTCCATTGAGAGAGTGCAATCTGGGTCACATCAGCCACATCATTAAAGTCAAACTCTTCTTTTGTTTCCCTAAGCTGTAGAATTCTTTTAGCTTTAGCTTGTCCGATACCCTCCAATGATTTCAGGTCTGTCTCTGAGGCATTGTACAGATTAATTGGTTTACTAGCAGCCATTATCAGTTATGAATATTTTATTTTCAAAATGTTTACAAAATAGGAAATAGAATGATAGATTAGAGCAAAAGCAGAGCCAGTGGCCCCAATACCTACACAGTGTATGGGGCTATATTGTCAAAATGTAGGAAATACAATCTCAGTGATAACATAGACATAAATCGAAGGGACTGCCGACTGGTGACGTCATCCCTATATTTCTATTGGAGAGATCTTATTGCGATCGCAGCGCCATCACCGGGATGCATAGAAAACTTCCGGTTTGCAATGTACAATGGTGGGGAAACATAGTTGTATAGTAGGTTGTTTCAATTACCAGGGAAGAACGAAGGGTGCGAATGAAGTGGTTAGCTATTTCAGCTTCCCAAAAGCAACAGACCCCCACTCGGACTTATGGAGATCTAGGCTAATAGCCTCTGTAAATAGGGCTGATGCGTCTTTCAATGCAGATACTATGCATATTTGCTCTGCACATTTCGAAGAAAGATGTTTGTTGTTTCACGGTACATTTGTTTGTATACTATGTTAAACTTATCTGAGAGTAGTTAATACTGAAATTATCTATAAATATTTCTTCTACAATTTTTGAAATATGAAAGAACACAGTGTTGACAGTCATTTCTATCTTATCACCGGTGGCGAATCGGTGTAACGATATGAAAGGAAGGGATATCAACCTGGACTTATTAGACTTTACCTGCAATGTTATTATAACAAATCACACAACTCTTGCAGGTCCAGCAAAATACCCCAATAAAGGTATATAGCTTGATAAAGCTTTATAGCTTTATCAAGGTATTTAAAATACCTTGATCAAGGTATTTTATGTAATGAAAATTACTGAAAGTCGCGTTCTGAGTTGTTGTCAGTAAATTCACCCATGCATGTAAGGTACTCAAACACATACAAATCATTATAAAAACGTGTCGTGTGAGGAGACGTTATTTTATGCCTTCTTTTTGATACCAGACTGTTTTTCATAGACCAATAGACACACTGTCAAAAACTCAAAACTCGACTTTCAGTATTTAATTTTTAAAGAATTTTTTGAATTTTCATCACATAAAATACCTTGATCGAGGTATTTTAAATACCTTGAAAAAGCTATATAGCTTCATCAAGCTATATACCTTTACCAGGGTATTGTGCTGGACCTGTCTTGTCTTATCTACTTCTTCAACAGGGGAAGTTTATTTATATTTAGATTGTTGCAAGAATTTTACCATCACATGACTTTTTTAACAGGGAAAGGATATAAGCTTGTTCCTGGAAGTTTACCAACCCTAAACATGCCCAAAAAATCAATAGAGACTCCTTGCCCACCACCAAGGAAAGCTCCAGTTAGTATATATACATGTATAATATAAATTGCTTGCTTGTTTCAACTGAATTCTATTACACGCACATGTTTTAATGAAACAGGTTTCACTGACTAGTTTCTTATGAATGTTCTTCAAAGAATAATTTCAGTAAGTTAAATGTGCATTTGTATGATCATAGATATTTTCTTGAAATTTAGACTCAGCGTCAATTACCAGTTGTACCAGAGAGAGTCGTATACTACAATTTGGAAGAAGTTTGTAGTGATGCTAAGAAATGTGAAGACTGGATTGTGTTAAAATACAATCAGTCACTTCTTGTCCTTGGGCAATATGACCATTCAGTGGGACAGATTTGCAAAAGAGTGGTCATCAGTGATGACTTTTCAGTCAGCGTGTTTTTTGGAGGTGTGTGTTACTAAAAATAATGTTTTCATTTGTATTCTCGATTTTGACTCACAATTTGTCCATCTTCTGATCTTCAGTATATATATAGTAGTAGAGTCATGCTAATAAATAAGATTATTCAGTAAATGAGATAATTTGATATTGAGTGAACATTCCAAGGTAAAGTATAGTCAGTTTTAAGTTACTGACCCTGGGGTTATGCAGGGTATAAAAGCAGGATCAATTTTTCCTAGTGCATGTATGAAGAAAACTTCACTTTCAAGCAATGCTATTCCTAATGATATCTTGGCAACCCAAGATTAATTTAAGAATGATTTAATTTAAACCTAGCTGATTCCTTGAAGCTAGAAGGGGGTGGGTGGGGCATGAATTGAGATAAAAATGTGAAAAGAGAAAATAATATTGATGTTAAATTTTTTTCTCAAGAACAGTTACAGCCGAGATTACTTGGGTGAGCACATTGGCCCATGGGCCTCTTGTTTTGTTTTTTCTTTCTTTTTTTTCATTTCTGCTGGTCAGGGTGATGCTGGATCATCAACAGAAATAATTTTTAAATCATTGTCAAAATAGTATTTGACTGTCAAACTGTTTTTAAAAATTCTCAGTTTGCAGTTTCAAACTATATTATTTTGGATGATTTAATTTACATCAGAGTGCAGGTTCACTAGTATTCATGTCGCAAAAGATGCTGGAACATCAATATCAGTAAGTTGATAAAGGTATTGGTCATACATTTTTTTCTTTTTATACTTGTGGAATTTTCAAATTTCTCAAAATGCCAATTAATGATTACTCTGCATCTTCCTGGGGGCCTTTTGACTTGACATATAATCATATTCTCAGTGTAGAAAATTTATGTTAAATGAAAAACTGATTGCTATTTAAGTTCTAATTAACTTTTCGTGAAAAGAGAAAATTAATATTGATGTGAATTTTTTTATCAAGAAGAGTTACAGCCGAGATTACTTAGGTGAGCACATTGGCCCATGGGCCTCTTATTTTGTTTTTTCTTTCTTTTTTTTTTTACATTTCTGCTGGTCAGGGTGATGCTGGATCATCAACAGAAGCAATTTTTAAATCATTCTCAAAATAGTATTTGACTGTCAAACTGTTTTTTAAAATTTTCAGTTTGCAGTTTCAAAATTTATTATTTTGGATGATTTAATTTACATCAGAGTGCAGGTTCACTAGTATTCACGTGGCAAAAGATGCTGGAACATCAATATCAGTAAGTTGATAAAGGTATTGGTCATACAATTTTTCTTTTTATACTTGAGGAATTTTCAAATTTCTCAAAATGCCAATTAATGATTACTCTGCATTTTCCCTAAGCCTTTTGACTTGACATATAATCATATTCTCAGTGTAGAAAATTTATGTTAAATGAAAAACTTTGATTTTTACTATAAGAGTGCTAATTTACTTTTCTACTTGTCAGACTAATGCTGGACCATCAACAGTTAACCTACATATATTTCATTCTCACATAATTTATCTGTCAAAGTAAAGCTGTAGTATTGACTTGGAAGGTTCATGATGAACATTGAAAGGCTAAAGCATGATCAATAGACACAAAGCAGGTGCTTTCTGTCTATCAATATATAATCTTTCTATCAGTAATATTCTATTATAAATGGTTAAGCATAAGAGAAATTATGCTTCTTGGTTTTACTAGATTATTGACTGTGCCCTAGAGCATGTCCAATGAACTAAATAAAAGTTTTCTAGAAACACACAATGTCATGTATTTTATAAATAACATATTTCTCTCTTTAAATTCCTTTTATTTATCAGAGGTATGTGTCCGAGGCTTGGCCAGTTCGGTGGAGAAAGTGTCATTGGCATCTTATCTTAAAAAAGTCGATGACCTTGTAAAATGCCCTGGTCTTTCTGAATTTCCCGAGGAGAAGCTGAGGAGCTCAGAAGGGTATAGATTTGTTTCAACCACCATTAGAGACGGTAAGCCAATTACCACTGCCATTTTACGGGCTCATAGCTGCTCAGGCGCAACAAAGCTCGGCCTCTGTGATAATTGCAAAAACTTGCTTAAGGATCTTAAAGAGAGACAAACATGTGATAGTAGACAATTGCATCCCAATACTCCCTTGGCCTTACTGTCACAAAGTAATCTTATTGAAGAAGTAAAAGCTGCAAGGGAGGGGAACAAAAAATTACAAAAAGTCTTAAAGTCTTTAAAACAGGATGACACTGCAGTGGTGGCAGATGATGTAGGTGAAGGACTTTTTGCATCTTTAGAGTCAAAAACGCCAGGCAACAGTCTAATGGATCTGTTTTGGAAAGAACAAAAAAAAGCCTTCTCAAAAAGTCCTAAAGGTACATGTATATATACATTTTTATAACCCCTGCTTGAAAAGTGGGAGGGTATATAGTGATCAGGGTGTCTATCCGTCCATCTGTCTGTTATGCTTTAGGAGAACCCATCTCTTATCTGCAACTCCTCCTGAGCCACTAAATGAAATTTAATTAAATGAAACTTTCACTGATTCTTTGTTACATAATGCCTATGTGACCTAATATTTCACTTTTTGATCTGAGACTTATTTTGGGTGCTTTCAGTACAAATTTTAAGTTATTTTTTTTTTAACCCAAACTGACCTTGTTATGTTATTTTATGCATGGAAAAGGACATACCATAGTCTTAAGTCTTTTGCATTCTTTGAACTCACTATAGATGAAACTAAAGCATAACTTCATGAACATACATGTAACTTGTGCATATTTCCATGTTGAGAAGATAAAAGAAAAATTCAAAGCAAGAAATTATTTTCATATAGCAGGGTCTTGTAGGAGAAAGGTGGATTTTTTCATAAAAGAGGCTGTTTAAAAATTATTTCCAAAAGTTTATCTTGCCAATTATGTACGTAATCCATCTATTTAATGTTTTATCAGGAATGAGGTGGCATCCCATGATTATAAGGTTTGCCATCTATCTGCAGTACCAAAGTTCAAGGGCATATGAAGCTCTTAAGGAAACTGGCATTTTGCGCCTCCCAAATAAATCCACACTGCGAGACTACACAAACTTTATTCAACCCAAGTCTGGTTTTCAGACACAAGCATTTGAGGTATAGAATATTTAAATGAAAATATTATCCAGAATTTTAATAAATGAAGTAGCACTAAAATACAATATTTGCAAGAAATTTATAAGAGAAAACTTTGTAAAATGCCTTCTTGGAAAAAAAAAAAGGAAAAATAAGAATAAAAACAGCATTATTTTCAAGGAGTTGAAAAAGATTGCAGAAAACTTACCCCCAGAGAAGAGATATGTAGCACTCTTACATGATGAGATGAAAATAAAAGAAGATCTTGTCTTTGATAGACGAAGTGACCAGGTCATAGGCTTTACAAACCCAGATTCATGGAAATTTGATGAGGTTCACTTCAATATGTAAATTCACATACAACTCGCTCAAACCAATTTTTTAGTTACAATTGTATCAGTCTATTTAAATGTGTGTCTTGTACAGAAACTGTGCAAAACATTTAAGCATAATGTTAATCTGTAAATAATATGACCTTGACATACTGAACATGATATACTTGGTATGCTTCTGACCATTTGATATTTCACGTATCAAGATTTTTAATTACCAATTACATGTACTTCATGGTTTATTGAAGGATGAAATCAACAGAATTGCCTCACATGTCCTTGTGTTCATGGTGGTGGGCATTAATTCCCACATCAAGATGTCCATTGGTCACTTCCCAACTAAAACTGCAACAGCAGATGTCCTTTATCCTCTTTTATGGAGAGCTGTTGCTTATCTAGAGACATCTGGACTAAAGGTCTGGTATATCTCTTCTTAATGTGAACTTGCATAAAAGTAACATTGGTTTATGTACTTGTATTTCTAAAATAGCATCTATGACATAGGTGATTTCATCCACCAGTGACAAAGCGTCACCAAATCAACGTCTGTACAGACTACATAGAGTAGGGAATGAGGCTGTGGTCTACAAAGCCGATAACCAATTCTCAGCAGAGAGCCGAAACGTGTATTTCATTTCTGATGCCCCACACTTAATAAAAACTATCAGAAATAACATCAACAAGTCAAAGCCTGGGGGAACAAAGTATCTTTGGGTTTGTGGATCTACCAATATGTCACAATATGTATCTTGTTCACAATAAATTCCAATCATTGATCAAAATGAAAACAAAAAAATCATGTTCAAAATAGGATGCCGTTCAATCCTACATATGTCTGTTAGTCATATTGTTAACTAAGATAAAACTGGAATACTGTTAATTATTCCAGAACAACAACAAAAACATCTTATGGACTCATGTGGAACAAATTTATAGAGATGATACTCAAGGGCATCTGTACAGGACTAAATTGGGGTATGACCATGTATACTTGACCCCTTCTTCTACTATGAGTGTGCGACTTGCAGCCCAGGTGAGAAAATTGGGTTTAAAAAACTGTTCTTAACCGTTTAACTTTCATTTAATAATATGTTGAATGGTTTGATTTGCGTTAATAAGAGTTGAGTAATGATAAATTTAGGTTTTGAGTGACTCTGTTTCAAGAGTCATGGCAGGATACTATGGACCAGTGATGTCTGAAACTGCAAAATTCTTCTCCCTGGTCGACAGATTCTTTGACTGCCTGAATGGCCGTTCACTGCAAGAGTCTGTCCGTGTTCGGAAACCGGATCTGGCTCCTTACAAAGTACAAAATGATCAAAGATTTCAGGTATCACTTCACTTGCTATGTAGGTCACTTTTAATCTATAGTTGACTTATTCAATAACTTAAACATTAATTTTGTTATTCAGTTCCTGCAAAGAGAATTCCTTGGATATCTGGAGCAGTGGATGACGGCAGTAAAAAACAGACAAGGATTTTCGAAATCTGAACAAAACAAAATGTTCCTCTCATATCAAACATATGAGGGGATTGTTATGACAGGTGAAGCACATGAAGTTCAGAACTAGTATGATTTATGTCTATGTCATTACATAACTTTTCACAATCAATTTAGCAAAACTTACCTTTTTCATGCATAATGAATGAAAAATGGTATTTCCAAGTCAAATACCCTTGTTCTCAAATTTGTATTCATGAAAAAAAGAAGAAATTCAAGAACTAAAAATGTCAGAATTTTAAATCATGAAAAATATATCATGAATATGCTTTGGAATTTACAGTCAATGCTTTCATAGAGGCAACTAAGTACCTGTTAGGCCAAGGACTACCATACGTGTTAAGCCACGACTTCTGCCAGGATCCACTTGAAGAGCATTTTGGGAGGCACCGTGGCCTTGGATCACGGCACGACAACCCTACTGCTCATCAGTTCAGGTTCGAGTAAAATATGTACAATTAACTTCATTCTATTCACTACAAGAGGACCATGGGGCATTGTGCTTACCTGAGTCACATTGGCCCTATTATTCTTTCATCATCAGATTTTAAAAAGATTGAGAAATATAGTTAATCAAATAATTTCTTTATACTTCTAATTATATTTAAAAAACCAAGCATCAATCATTATTACCAATTATTAATAATTTCAGTTATCAAGAAAACCAACTGCGATTGCAGAGAGATCTTGCATTTACTGTTAATCCGAAGGGAAATACAGCTGGCAGAAATGGGGAGAAGAGACCAACAGTTGTATCCAACAGCCCATTGAAACGCATTAAAAGGCACTAAATATAAAAAAAAAATATTAAAGAAATATTGTTGTCTAGATTCCTTTTACTTTCTTTCATAGAGAAACACATATAACATACAGCCCTCTAATGTAACAATCATTCAAATAATTATATCATTTTTGGTGTATCAAATGTTACAAAGAATTATATCTCTCAGGATGGTTATCTAATCAATAGACTTACGAAGTGACTTCTGTTTTCTGGCTGTTTTTGTCTTAACAAGATACTTTTCCATGGTTTGCCTACATTTAGCATGACACCTTACCTTATGGAACAAAGACAGAACAAAAAGCATCAATTTCTCTTATGAAGAAGAGTCTGTGTCAGTGTGGTATGTGCATTTGTAAAATACGCTGACAACAGTTTCATTCTGACAGACAGAATCAGTGAACTGTTGAAGTGAAGGAACAGATAAAACTGTTGCTGCATTACATAAATTTCTAAAGATAAATTCCAACAACATTACAAAATCTATAAATGCAGAGATTGGCTGCACTAAACCACCTCTTGATTTCACAGAAATCAGTTTTGAATTTCCATCTTTATCTTTCAGTTTCTCAATTAATGTAATAATTGAAGGTATTGCACCAAACTTTTTTTGACAACGAAAGAGTACAAACCCTGCAACATAAGAAATAATATCTCTTTCATTTGATGTCAAACCTTCTGCAGCATCACTACTGGAACTTTGGGGTTCTGATGTTCCATCTTTCAACATCTCCTCAGCTGCTTGGAGACAAACCAGGGCAGAAAGTTGCATATTGTCAAACAAAACATCCACACTTGCCTTAAGTGCAGGGAGCATTGAATGAAACTTATGCCATGCTTTTTCTTTAACAGCTGACGAAAAAATACCACTTCCAGCAGGTACTGGTAGAATATCGTTCAGCTGTTCCAGCTTTGATGTTAGTTCGTCTACTGCAAAACATAGTAACAATATCCAGTTTATCTTGGACTTTCAGTAAGGCGTGGTATTCTCAACGTTACATAATTAGCTTCTGAAATTTACACAGCTTTCTTTCTCTGTTGAAATATACATGTACATGGGATAGAAATTCTGGCAATTGTCAATTAGTGTATTTAATAACCAATAACATTGTCTCATTTGGCAAAGAGGTGGAGCTTAAGTCATCTCATTGTTGTCAACAACAATTTCAAGCTCCTAATGTTATTAATTCCTAAACCAATGAGAATCTATTCACCATTTGACACTAATTACATAGCATTGAGAATATGACACACCTTCATGAAAGTTCAAGCTTACCTGAGAATGGTTCTATATACACGTATAAGAAATAAATGTAACACAATACAAATGTATATGTAGTACATGCACATGTATATTAATAACATAATCATGATAGTAGTGTGTATGTATAGTAATAAGAACTATAAATTTACCTTGTGTGCTTGAAACAGCGGTCCGCATACTGGTTGGCAAAATTTCGTCGCTTTTAATAGCATCTAAAACTCGCGTAATCATTTCTATAGTAACGACTTTACCCGGACTTACACTTCTATTAAGGGTAGTTGGCATAGCCCCAGAGTCATCACTGTCCTCACCCATAATCTCCTCAATATCCTGTAAATGTTCCAATATTGTGAGATTTATAAAAGGTTTTTTTAAATAAAAAGAATCCCCTTAAAAATATATGGCAAGATTTTGAATATCATTGCTAAGATTTTAAATACATGTACAAGTATTAGCATTTCAATTATTTTAATTAATTTTATTAAAAGTCCATGTTGTTGTACAAAAAAAATGTACTACAAATGGCTGTATTCTACATGTATTACACAAGAATATTTTCAGAAGCTGAAGAGAAAAAAATACTTAGCCAATATCAGTGCAATAAATAGTGATGAGCCAGCATCGATGAAATGTTGGAAAACGACCAGCGACCAGCCAACTTTTCTGTTTGTTAATTAATTCATCCAAAATAATATATCACAATTGCAAACTGAATCTTATAATAGTAGCAGTTTGACAATTGAATAATATTTTGAGAATGAATTATTATTTCTTGTCTTGATCTTCAAAACTAAAAGGCTAAAGTAGAAATACTCAAACTTTGTTTGGAGAAAAAATAATTCAACAAGTCCAACAAAATTAAAAGCATTTCAATTATTTAGTCCATGCACTACAAATGCAAGTATTCTATTATACAAGAATATTTTCAGAAGCTTAAGCATGTTAAGAATAAGAGGAAAAAAATACTTAGCCAATATCAGCATGATCAGTGCAATAAATAGTGATGAGCCAGCATCGATGAAATGTTGGACAACGACCAGCGACCAGCCAACTTCTTTGTTAATCATTCATCCAAAATAATATTTCTTGTCTAGATCTTCAAAACTAAAGTGAAAACACTAATGATTCGTTTAGAGAAAAACAAATATTAAAACAAGTCAATAGACTAAGCAGTGTGTCAGTATGATATGTGCATTTCAGTGCAATCTTTCCATTAAAATGGCTATAATTATATAGCTTTATTAAGCTAATTTAAAAAAACTTTATTAAGCTATGTATATGCATTTTTTTTAATGTTTTTTTTTGTTAGAATAGTCCCCTATTGCAGCTTTTGGGGTAAGTTTTCTGAATAGCTTTATAAAGCTACAAATGCCATTTGAAACTGGACCTGTACATTACCTGACCTGCGACTACGAGTTCCTCAGATGAGTTCATTGATTATCATTCAGTGTGTTCAAAATGTTTTTTTCTATTTTTACCAGTTTATTTCTAAGACCCCATTTAAAAAATTAGATTCTATAGACCTCTTTTAACTTATAAACTAGCGTTTAAAGTCCAAACTATTTCGTCACTGGTCCGTAGGGTATTATCATTTTAAGGATGGAAGGTTCACATTTACACTACTGCAGAAGAATTTCTGCTGTGCACACATTATAAATGTAGTACAAGTGATTGCTAAAGTTACGAACTGAATCGTAATATAAAATTCAAAAATGCAAAGGTCAAATTACCTGAAACAACTCCTCAAAATTATCTATATCTTGCTCGGAAGACATGGTGAACAATAATAAGACGTCATAAACCGGAAGTCTTCTATGCATCCCGGTGAGGGCGCTGCGAACAGAAGAAGATATTTTCCCGCCACAGAGAGTCAGCAGTCCCTTCGATTTATGTCTATGGTGATAATCACTCTATTTTTCTAATTGAATTTGAAATAATTAAGAAAATACTCAAGAAATAATATTAATTTGAAAAGCAATGAAAATTATATGGCACGAAATGCGCGCCGTATATACCAAAAGCGAGGGAAAGTAGGTCACGTGACTTTTGTTTTCCTAAAATTTGGGTGCAATTTATCGTAAAATATGAAAATTAATCAACTTTACTGTAACAAATTAATGTTTTGACAACAATTAATCCTTAAAAATAGGGTTATAATAAGTAAAAACTTGTATTTATTCGTTACAAATCACGTTGTGAAACATCAACATTAGCAAACACGTGGTTCGTGAGATGCTCGGTGATTTCACAAAAAAATATATGTTGTTGCAAGTTGGTATCCAAGAAAAGCGTAATTTCGCAGATTCCACAGCTACCGGCGACGCCAATGTCGTAATGGTCGACGAATTACCTGACAAATCCCTCCAGATTAGGTCAATAAGACAGGCTATGTCTAGCAGACGTCTGGCAAGATGGAGGTCAGGGAGATCAATGTTAGTCGAGATAGGTCGTACACGGATGAGTCGGGCTGTGGTACCACAATACATTGAATATTTCATTTAGGGCGAATTTGTTGCACGTAAACTGGTTCAGGTTTTGGTTTAAGGTTTAAAACTAGTTTTTCAAACTGGTTTAAATTTCAATCCGGTTTACCTCGGTAAAACAAATGAACAGTTTATACAAGATGGCATCAAAAGATGCAGAACAACATACATGTATTAACCATATTACACACCCAAATAAATTTGTTAAAATCTGTTTCTTAATATTAGAATCCAAGATATTATAAAGTATTTATATCCTTTGATTGTCTTACTTATAGCCTAGTTAAAATGCAGTATTTATATTTTTAATGCCTAAAAGATTTTAAAAAATGAATAATTTCGACATTTAAAAACATGGAAAGATATAAAATATAAGGCTTCAGGAAATAGATAAATGCCGCATATTTGAAATAATGGTGTTTGTTCAATGATAATGAACAGAATATGTTAAATTATCACTCGTGTATAAATAATTACTCTTTAGATTTCCAATATTTAAGCTTTCTTTACAGTATGTTCTATAATTAACCATACATATTGAATTTTGTCCAAATTATTCAAAACTTATTTTTGAAAAGGAAAATTTTAACATATTCTGTTCATTATTATTGAACAAACACCATTATTTTAAATATGCGGCATTTATCTATTTTCTGAAGCCTTATATTTAGTACATCAAATATCAGAATGTGGCATTTTAGTCAGAAGAGTTGTTTGTCCCCGAAAATACTATTATTTATAACTTTTTTCTTTATTAAAATAGTCACCAACTTTCATCATCGCCATATTGGAATACTTCCCGCTCTTTCGTAAACCGAATAAACCACCATCGGAGGTGGTTTGGTTGGTTTAACGAACTAGTTTCAGTTACAGCCAAAACAAATGAAAAACCGGTTCTGGGTTCAAACTAGTTTAAAACCAGTTTGTGGAACTAATGAACGGTTTACAAAACTGGTTCAAAACTAAACCCAGTTTTTAAGAAACAAATTCGCCCTTAGTCAGACACCAGAGAAGAATCCTACTTTAAATCTCATTCATGTGTCAGTTGGTCAGTCTATCCGTCCGTCATGAAAACTATTTACAAGCGCGGGGAACCGACGAGCAAAAAAAAAATTAAATTGGTGTGGCCTATTAAATAATTTACCAAATCATTATAAATTAAAAGTTGCCAATCTTAGGGGTAAAATAATTTTGCCTTAACTCATTTTTTTTTTTCGAAAAGGGAGTCACTGTTTCACCTTAATTCGAGGATATTTTTTGTAAAGAAGGACACCCCTTCGTAAATGACTTCTTTCTAAATTTAGATCCGCCTCAAAACTGTGTTACACTCTAATTTTAGCCTTAGCTAAAAAATCTTAAAATAGTTGACCAATCAACGTTATTTAAGCACATTTATTTTTGGAGATTGAAATAGTCGTGATATAAATTGTTTCCCTCTGTGTTTCATTGTATTTTCGATTCCTAACATCTAAGATAGAGATTTATTGGAAATATTTCGTATAACGAGGTATGTATCTGCACTTTTTGTATTTGCTTTCTAAATTGGTCTTAAATTGATAGAGAACTAGATTAACTTCGAAAACAACCGAAGGGGATTCGTGGAAACACGTCATTATTTCGGATATTATCGTACGTATCGACATTTACCGAGCGCCTTGAAATTTCCCATAATTCCTCAATTGCGCTATCCCCCTCTAGGAAGCAATTGAGGTGTGGTCGAATGTTTAATGACTCAGTGCTTCGAATGGTAGACTCGCTATAGAAAAACGTTAGATATTTGTAAATAAGGTAAGAATATAAACGATTTTAATGAAATAATCAAGTTACGAACGCAAACTCAGGGGTTTATTGTGTATTTATGATTAGAAGTCATGAGGAATGGCTTATATCCCTATAAGGCATTCACATGCAATTTTTAAAATACAAGTACTATTTGTTTGTGTGTTACTAATTTTAATGTATGAAATGTAGATTAGATTAAGTTTGGCGATTGTTTTCTGCTTGCAATGTGGAAATTGGTGCTGAAATTACAGCCGAATATCAGTTTTGTTTGTTTGTGGGGGAGAAATGGCGAAATGTTCCGCCATTGCAATATGCAAAGTAGTCGTCGGTCATGAAAAGGGGGAACTTGTGAACCACATAATCAGATTGTCTTGGAATGCCGGTCTTGATGAATCCAACTTTCCTAAGAAGTATCCATTCCTTGTAAAGTCATAATTTAGTTGTATCAGGGTTGAAAGTGTTGGTATACAAAACATTTTGTCGAATATCCAGACTTCCTGTTTATAAATTTGACCTTCCAAGATTGATAAAGCATTCACTTGTCTTTTGATTTTGGTTCATGGTAAGAACTGATATTAAGGCATCATCTGACAAGCTTTCTGTAATTTTGAGATTCAGAGATAATTAGATCTATGACTAAGGTAAACAAGTACACAAACCAGTGTTACAGGACTGTTTACATATGTATAAAGACAGTATTGGTATAGTTTCTATCCCTTCCTTTCTTTGCTTTTGTTAGTTCTTTATGTCTACTTGATATTTAAAATGTGAAATCTAGTTATTGAAAATATGCAGAGTTTACTCGAATCTGCCATGTTTGTGTTATCTGACCATGCTCAAAACTTATCTGTTTAATTTTCTTCCCAGAACAAAATAAAAATTTTATATAAAAACATATAACAAAATTTATCACAGAGATTGTCCATTAACATTTGTTTAATTTTTGAGGCATTAATATTCTCCTAACCTTATTTTCTGCAGCAGTAAGAATACACCTTAATCATGTTAAGAATCTCCCACCCCACTGTTTACTTACAGAATCTGCTGAAGTATGGCAGCCATAAGGAAGAAGCTGGTAATCGTGGGTGACGGGGCCTGTGGTAAAACCTGTCTCCTGATTGTCTTCAGTAAGGACCAGTTCCCTGAAGTCTACGTCCCCACTGTGTTTGAGAACTACGTCGCTGACATTGAAGTCGATGGAAAGCAGGTAAGACACGGGGACGTCCCCTTTGACACACAGCTTCCACAGATGCCTCATGGGTGGATCCAGGGAGGTGGGGTTTTGTCGCAGCAATGTTCCAAACCTTGGTAATTTATTCTTCAAATGAAGTATATGTATACATATACAAGAATATTTGACAGAGTGACCAGGGTTTCAGACTTATTCATTTTAATGTAGATTTTCTTAGTTACTTCTATATATCTTTCACTATTTTGTTTTAAATGGATTAAACCTAATCGGGAATGTGGTTCGACTTGACAACTTGTTTCTTAAGATCCTATTTTCCTCCCCCATTATCGGGGTACGGCCGCGAATCTGTCGCTTTAGAAGACCAGGGGCACCATTTGAGGGTGAGTCTCTATTTCTCGGCATGGTCTGTAGAATCTGTTGTTATTTCTTGGAGGGACCCTGCACTCCTAACTTCGCTTGTCTCTGTCCTAACTGTGGGTCACTTTTAGTCTAACTCTCGCTTAGTCTTGCATGTTCCACTTAGTCTGTTGTTTTCTGTTTCCAGACTCAAATAATCATTGGAAGACTGAACAACCAGTGTTAAGTGGAACATGTTCATTGTTTTATATAAAAAGCATGATTATATTTTTTTTCTGCATCTGTTATATTTAGTTTTTCACACACCCCTAATCTGTTCTGCAATCTACTTTTTATTTGTATATGTGATAATGAAGACCTAATCTGTATAAATTCTTACGTTGAACTTGAAACAAAATAAAAAAGAATGATGCTACTAAAAATGTCGCATCCATCATGAGGTCATTATTTTGAGCGCAGCATTTATTATCCATGCATTAATTTATACAATGTCTTTGTCTGCAGAATAAACAGCACTTATGTGAACAATATACTAGGACTCAGGGCTCCACATTTCACATTTACTTTTTACTGCTTGTTCATAAGGACAAGTCACCATAGAAATTACTTTTAAGAACACAATTCTTACTAGAACTCAGTTTTTCATTAATCAAGGTCTTTTAAAATTAAGTATTGGATTATTCAAGTTAAGGTAGACTGCATGTGATATATAATATATGGGTTTGTTTTAGGTTTTTTTGTCAAAGTTGATAGATATCGAAAATTTTCCTACAAAATTGAATCATAATGTTATATCACACACACAAATTTAAACAATTGTGAGACAGAAAATTAACCCAGAAATGGGTTAAAACTTGATTTGCCCTGTGACGTTCATCAGATATCATTCTTTATAGCCAAATCATACAACTATTGATTTTCGAAATTGAAAGTAATGTGACTGTTTTTCCTCATCAAGTTAACAACCAATTTCCCAACTTTCATCAAAATAGAGGGGATCTAAATTTGCTATGAATCTTAATTTTTTTTTTTTAGAAAATTCTTTCATAAAGTCTTAGAAAGATCACTTGTTCAATCAGATTAGAACCCAGCAATTTAATATTCTCTGGCCTGTGTTAATTTTTCCCACTTACTTGTATTACTGGTCAAATGTTTATGTGACCCCCTTTAGCTTCTAAAAAGACAGTGTGTTGATAATAAAAAAAAGATTCTGAACAGTCTGGAGAAGGGGGGAGGGGTCCATCATACTGAAAAATGATGGGTAGTCATGACAGACTTCAATGAACATTACCCCTGACTATTGAATAATGCATGGATCATGTGTAAAGTTTTCTTACTTTTTATAAGGAAGTCAATTTTGACAAGAGTGATACAACTTTACTATCAACTAGTGCTAATTGTAACGGGGACCGTTACAGATGTTCCCCAAACGCTCCCCAACTCTCTTTTTGTGCCATATTACCAGCAAGCTTCATTAAATAAGACAAACTCTATGTATTTGAGACTTTAACAACATTTAACCGGAAGTGTACGAAGTTCATTCAAATCTTAACATTGCATGCGTGCATGCGAATGCCTGTGCGTAATGAACATATCATTTTGTCTACACAATCCATATATTTTAAATTTTTTAATATGCTAAAAATTAAAGTATTTAATCCAAAAGTAATAAAAAATACGCTCATTCAAGTGTATTTTTGAATTTGTTCATTTCACGTGCACGCACGTGCATACATGAGCACGGTGACCATACCTTCTTGTAGAAGTCCATTACATCTTTCTATGTTCAAAATCCCACCCCATATGGTTGAAAACCAAGGGCGTTATACCTGTTAAAAGTTTCAGCCAATTAGATTGCAGCGCACGTACACGCACGTGTATCCATGTGCATAGTGACCATACCTTTATTGTAGTAGTCCATTATACCTGTCTATGTTCCAAATCCCATCCTGTTTGGTTGGAAACCAAGGGAGTTATAGCTGTTTAAATTTTCAGCCAATCAGATTGCAGCACACGTACATGCACGTGTATCCATGTGCATGGTGACTATACCTTCTTGTAGTAGTTCATTATATCTATCTATGTTTCAAATCCCATCCTCTTTGGTTGAAAACCAAATGAGTTATAGCTATTTAAAGTTTAAGCCAATCAGATTGCAGCGCACGTGCATGCACGCGTTTTCATGATAATTGCTATATATCATATTGTACGATATGCTAATGCATGGCGATGTTCAAAATTTCAAAGCATTTCGTCAAAAAACAAAAAAGATATTGAGATTTTTGTTTCAGCCAATCAGCGTGCAGCGCACGTGCATGCGCGTGAGATTTTGCTATTTTGACCATGACGTATTGTCTATGCTACTAATGTGTCTTTATATTATGAGTTCTAAAGCATTTCATCTAAAATTTAAAAAGTTACATCCATATCAATTTAATCGGTCATTTATCATGTTGCACGTGCGCGCTCTTGCAAGCACGTGCGCGCAAAATGACCTTCGTTCCGCAAATCTACATTACATGTCTACTGACCCTAAAAACATTTCACCTTAGTCTGATGTGTAGTTTACAAGATCACTCGCGGACAAAATTTTCCCAGGAAGAAAAATAAGAATAACTAGAAACGATCTCGTTGCGAGCAACGAGAGGTCTTCCGTCCGCTTTAGGAAAAGAAACCCACGGAAAATCAAGCTGAAAAGAGATTCAAAATTTGGTAACAAGGAGGATTGAACCCATGTCGCCAAAGTGAATGCGCTTTTTAAAAAACTACTTTGTTATCCCCAACGCGCTAACCATTAAGCTATTGGGAGTACTGCTCTAAATATACTTGTGTATACTTTTGCAACAGTTCACCTGTCTAAGAATTATAAAAAGCATTCATAATTTCGCGCCAAACGCCACGAGTAAATATTCGCGCCTTTTCTTTGGACTGATCTATTAGATAGGTATGATAGAATCAATTAAATTTTAAAAATAAAACATTCTTAGCGCCTTTATTTCATTTTGACGTTAAGAAAGTATATGTAACACATTATACACATTACATATCGTATCTAGCCCAGTTACACTAAAGCAGTGAAATGGAAATTAAGTTTTAAGATTGACACTCAATTGCAACGTACTACTGTTACGTGTCGGATCTGAGCGGTCAGTAGGTCCGTGCTCGGATTACCGAGTTTTACTAGGGATATGATTGCATGCAAATTTATACAGATAATAATATGACACCTGCCTAGCTGGTGTCTTTAAATCAATGACCTAAGTGCTTTCTATAATTATATATCTTCAGTTAATACCGGCACCTGTCTGGTGCCATATGATAATTGCCTCACTATACTCGTACAACTGACTATATAAGTCAACATCTATCTGCCTGGTGCCTCTTGATTTAGCCTTTAACATCTGCCTGGTGTATAACTGCTTACCAAGTTGCCTACATAACTCTAGCCAAGTAGCTAGAATATACTTACACAGTATGATTTAACTTTGTAAGAGCTTCTCTGTCCTAATGACAAACCTATAGCTAATGTCACACAGCTACATTTTAACTAGTCACTGGCTACGGCAACTTTGCACAATCCTATTTGATCTATAAACCAATTGGTTTCAGTACCAAAGTGAAGACACAAGACAGCTGGCTGTACTGCCCCCTTGTACCTCAACTTAATCAATGATCAAAAGTTATCAGATATCATATTGATAAAATAAAACAGACTGTCTTCTTTTGGCAACACTATTATTATTTTCTAACAGAACACCATTTATCAATAATACTTGTATAATTCTTTAGTCAATTGACAAATTAATTACAATATTTACATTGATTATCTATTATAATATAAACAAAAAACGGGAGATAACTCCTCCAACCATTTCACTACTACGTGAGAGTCGAAGTAGTTTTTTACATTTCATGTATCCTTATGTCAGAATGGTTTAATCAAACGCTCAGCTGCCTCCATAAACCCCTACTCGCGAAATGGCGGAGTTGACAGAGACAGCCGCCATTTTGGACCCGCTTCAGATTTTTGAATGCAAATATCTAGACTTTAGATTTATCAACATTCAAACAAATTAAATAGTAAGCATTATAAGGAGGGCTTCTATTACCATACCAAATAAAAATGAAAAATACCGAAAAACAAAAAAGTTAGAAAATACGATTTATTTAAATCTGCATCTCGTAACGACCGGAAGTATTGACGACGCACGAAAAGGCGATTCCGCAATCCACAAGGTCATGATCTATCATCTCCAATAAGTCTCCAGTTCATATCCTTAGCCATTTTCGACAAAAAGGGGCGACAAAATCGCATTTTAAAATCAGGAAATTGTCCATAACTTGGCACCAGAAGCGAATTTTTCAAATTTCTCTTCGGATGTAACAACTTCATATAATAACACATATTTTGTGAAAGTTTCATGAAAAACCGCTGAATAGTTTTCGAGAAATCGCCTGCACAAAATTTTGTCAAAAAAAAGAATAATAATAATAATAAGAATAATAAGAAACAGTAGAATCACTATAAGGTCTTCCGTGAAGACGGAAGACCTTAACTAGAGCAAAGCTCGTTGCAAAGCAACGAGTAGGTCTTCCGTCCGGTTTTGACCGGAAGTGCCGAAAGTGACATAAAAAAAGAAAGCAATGAGCTAAGTCGTCTCCAGTCACTTTATAATTTCAATTTTGCATCAAAAACCTTTAAAATAAACCATTTCTGGCTACTTCCGGTCTGACCGTAAGTGACGCCGACGGACGGAAAATTAATTTGTATGCTCCCAGAGACATATGTTATCCAAAAACCTGTCAAGAACGGCAAAAATACGCGTTTTCCGACTACTTCCGGTTTGGCCGGAAGTGACGACGCCGGACGTATTTTGACGACTTCACTAGATAAAGCTTGACATTTTGAACAACTTTGCTTCTTTGACGTATTACAAATTCTCAATACTTTTTGAGATATAAAGGAAAAACATTCGGCCCCGCTAGTCCCTTAATTTTAGGGGCCAGCCCTTTTTTCGAGATATCATTTGAAAGATCTTGAAATTCTACACTTTTTTTGTTCTATATGTTTTAACAAAATATTTCCAAGTAAAAATATATTGTAGAAAAGGTGTTGTAAATTTTGAAATTTGCGATAGGACTATTTTCGGGCCATACCGAGCGCCGACGTGCGGCACTTCCGATAAAAATGAAATACATTCCGCAAATCTACAAACATAGATCTACCATACCTGAAAGTATCATGTGTCTACCTAAAGCCGTTTAGGAGAAATCGTGCGGACAAACTGACCCTTAAAAAACATTAAAGTGCCGATAACTCCGGACCGGAAGTGACGTCATCAAAACGGAAAAAAAAACGCATAAGGTTCAAGTGATGTAACATAAGTCCTGAAAGTTTCACGGAAATCCGTTGAGCCGTTTTCGAGAAAGCGCGTGCACAAAATCGGTAAGAAAAAAAAACAATAATAATAACTAGAGCAAAGCTCGTTGCAAAGCAACGAGTAGGTCTTCCATCCTGTTTGACCGGAGGTAGCTTTCATTTTTGAAAAAAATGATAAATAACGACCAAAAATGCTTTGAATCCTCTAAAGCTAAGTTAATTAATACAAAAATAAGCCATTTTTTGCTACTTCCGGTTTGACCGGAAGTAACGACGACACACGGAAAATTAATTTTTAAGCTCCCAGAGACATATGTTACCCAAAAACTTGTCAAGAACGGCAAAAATACGCGTTTTTCGACTACTTCCGGTTTGGCCGGAAGTGACGTCGTCGGACGTATTTTGATGACGCCAGTAAATTAAGCTTGACATTTTGAACAACTTTGCTTCTTTGACGTATTACAAATTCTCAATACTTTTTGAGATATAAAGGAAAAACTTTCGGCCCCTGTAGGCCCTTCATTTTAGGGGCTAGCCCTTTTTTGGAGATATCACTTGAAAGATCGTGTAATTCTACACTTTTTTGGTTCTACATGTTTTAACAAAATATTTCTAGGTAAAAAGTTAATGTAGAAAAGGTGTTAAAAATTTTGAAATTCTTAATAGGACTATTTTCGGGCCATAGCGAGCGTCGGCGCTTCGTACTTCCGGTAGTTGTAATATACAAAAAGCACTTCTCCAAAGATTGCTCTAGCATCCCTGAAAATTTCACACTTCTATCTTCAATGGTTTTTGAGAACATTGCCGGACAAAGTTACCCTCTAAAAGTGACAAAATCGCGGAAATCTCCGAACCGGAAGTGACGTCATCAAAACAAAAATATATATACCTAGATTTTTTTAAGTTGTATCAGTCCTGAAAGTTTCATGAAAATCGATCAAGCCGTTTTCGAGAACTCGCGTGCACAAAATATGTAAGAAAAAAAATAATAAAAACTGTGGAAAAGAAACCTAAGAATAACAGAAAGGTCTTCCGCTGAAGACGGAAGACCTTAATAATAATAAAAAACAGAGTAAAAACAATATGTTCCCCAACTTCGTTTGGGGAACATAATAATCAATAACTAGAGGAGTCGATTTATAATTGTAAGATACTCAGGGACATTTTTTGTGCACAATATATCAGCATGTAGATAAATGTATACAGGTATATCTACTGACTAGACATATATATATATACAGGGATGTGGTATGGTGTATAAATAATAGTGAGTAGATTTCTACAGAGGTAGGGAATTGTAAAATATCAGAGCTGTGGAAAACTTTTTCAGATAGCCAGTCTTTCGGACCGGCAAGAAGACAAAATATGCTGGTCCGAAGTGATTTTTGCCGGTCCGAAATAGTATGTTGCAAAATTAAAAAGAAAAGCATTTCATTTATTTTGTTAAGTACACTTTACTTAATAAAACCAGGGACCTATATACTAGTATATAGGTCCCTGATAAAACATTTAAAAAAAGTCTCCATTTCCAAGTCCATCCTCCTTCGTTTTCGTTTTTTTTTTGCATTTATAACAATACTAGATTTCATAACTTTTTGACAGGTAACAATGATAATTCTGCATGGTAAACGTAATTTTTTTTTTAAACATTAATGCATTTTGGAATTATATGTTGCCTCAAAAGTGAGTCTAAGAAACTCTTTGCATCGATAATAAAAATACTAATCATGAATATGATCAATGAAAAAAAAAAAACGAAATCTGGGACACTCGGAACGACGGAAGTACTAGGTTTACCGCTTTACTCATTGACAACTGTGTTTGAATTTTTTCTGTCAAAATGTTTTACATACCCAGCTATTTAGCCTGTCTTATCTTTTTTTTTAAAAATGTTTTTACCTAATTCTGTCCCATTTGTAAATTTAAAAGGTCATGCGAGACAATGCTGGTTTCGCTCTCATTTCCTATAGCCTCGATCTCGTGCAAAGAAAAAGTATTGCGTAATCATTTATAAGGTACGATAACTAAGCTTGGAAGTGTGCCGATGATAGGCCTAAATCAAAATGGAAAATCAAAAACTTTAACAAAGAAAGAGGTCGGTCATTTGGGCCGACATCGATAGCATTTTTACCGGTAACAGGCATTTTTTGCCAGTCTTGCCGGCATGACCGGCAGTTTTCCACAGCTCTGGAATATGAAAACACGTTCCTTTTTTGTGTGTTTTTATGTTTTAAAAGAATAAGCTACAAAATTTTTTTAAAAAGGAATTGTAAGTGAAATTTATATATTCATTTCATGTAAGGTATTTATAATTACATTTCTGCATTAATTTTGAGTATTTGGTTACATCTAATGGCAAAAATATCTATTATATTTACTTGGTTAGTGAATTAAATGCAGGTTCAGATCACTTGTGAACTTAACTAAAAGTTGCCTCAAACTAAACTCTACAATTCAATGGATCTTGACAATTTAACATACAGAGCAACAAGTCGATTTTAGGATATTAACTAACAACCTATTGTGAACAACTCCAAAAATGGTTTTAGACAACTCTCCTCTGTAGTTTTCATTTTAGGGCTGAAACGATACGCCCCCTCCACGATACGATACGTATTGCAATACTTGTGTCACAATTCAATTTTTTCAATACGATACAATTTAAGAATGAAACTATTCATAAGGTTAAAGAAAACGTATTCAGATTTCAAAAAAAAAAAAAGAATAAAAGGAGGTGATACAGTAGAAATATACTACCAGGGGTATGCAATTTATAAATTCAAGTACTAGCCCGAGGGCTAGTGGCAGCAATAAAATTATTATCCCCAAGTAAAAAGTTACTAGCCCAAATATAGGGACAAAAAATTCTCACTATTAGAATTAAATCATATAAAATTAATGATTATGACAGAAAATAAAAATGAATTTAAAAAAAAAATTATCTGAAGATCTTTCATTTTCTGCTTATTTACACTAGCTGATTTAGAATGAAAATAAATTCATTTTGTTTTCATATTAAATCCTTAAATACACTAGAAATATATTTCATCTGAATCACACTGATCTTTCAGTTGGTTGAGTAATCGTAAATAATTTAATGAGATATTTGCATGTATTTACAATAAACGGAGGAATGGAGCAAATTCGGATTACGAAAAAACCTTCGTTTTTGGAAGTAAATAAGTCAGGAAGTACTGCAAAATGGAGAAAATTATGGAGATTTATTGACAGTAGGAGCTTTCTGTCTGGAAAATATTCACTGGTTGGGAATTTGATGCAAAAAATGAGTAAAATACCGGTTGTACTTTTCATGTATTACATGCGTAGTTATAATTTTTACTAGCCCAAATTTACTAATTTGTTTATTGCACATCTCTGATACTTGTGGTTCTGTTGATTAAGAACACTTTATTCATATAAATAATAGCAGAGACAGCCTACTCTGAAACTTGACCGTCCCAATTTTCTCCCTCGTGTGTGTCAAACTGTTAAAATAAGGTCGAACCCGATCTATTTCAAAGAGTTAACCAAACCCGATTATAAAAAACGTATCGAACCGAAAATCGAGATGGTGAATCGAACATTGAACCGAGCACTTATATTGAACAATATCGATATTTCGTTGAATCGTTTCAGCCCTATTTCATTTTGAAAGATGCAGAAGTTCTCTCTCCATTTGACTTCATAACTAAGTTAACACAATGTGAATTCAAGCTTATACAAGTTTGTTTATAACTTTCTTTGTGTATTTTGTTTTTCACACCATAAGTCGGATCATGATTTAGTTTATCATCGGCACACCACTTCCCGGGGTCTGCGGAAGCATGTGTTTCTTTGCTTTGCCCCTGTTCCTCAGAGTAACACTAGTGTCCCCCTAACTGTAAACAGTCGTCATACAATACTGCCAGGAAACTGAATCCTGGCCTTGTGGGGTGAACCCTATTGGCTTTGTTGTGCCAGTTTTATCTGTGCATGCATTGTAATGTACTGTTGCTTTTTATTAGTTCGACATTTAATATGGTGTTGTAGGGTCATGATATATTAGAAAAGATATATAAGATTTGTATATGTTTACTGCATTACCATGTTTCGCACAGTTTGTAACTTTTTGAATGTAGTAAAGTCTTGCTTTTTAGTTAACTAATTCATTTGTTAAGAATATTGTGTTTCTTTTTCTATTAATCAGTTTATAAAATGCAGATTTTGAAAAGAAATAGGAAAGAAATGCATGGTTGTCTATTGTTGGGTTGAATTAAGACTGTGTATTTTCATTTGCAGGTTGAGTTGGCATTATGGGATACAGCTGGACAGGAAGACTACGACAGGCTCCGCCCACTCTCCTACCCCGACACTGACGTCATACTAATGTGCTTCTCTATAGACAGCCCCGACAGTTTAGAAAACATCCCAGAAAAATGGACACCGGAAGTCAAACACTTCTGTCCCAATGTACCCATAATCCTCGTAGGCAACAAGAAAGACACACGGAATGACCCTAACACACAAAAAGAGCTCAAGAAAAGTAAACAAGAGCCAGTCAAAACAGCTGAAGGTCAGGCCATGGCGGAACAGATCCACGCCTTCGCTTACCTTGAGTGTTCGGCCAAAACAAAAGAGGGGGTCAGAGAAGTGTTTGAAACAGCCACGCGAGCAGCACTGCAAGTCAAGAAGAAGAAAGGGAAGAAATGTCGTCTGCTTTAGGACTGTTTGGTGCTGGTCAAAGAAGTTAATCTCACAGTGGAATACTGGGGAACTGAACATTTTCTTACTTATTGTGTAAAAGAAATGATCATGTATGAAATGTATGTGTGTATGGAAGGAATGTACGGAAGATGTAATGCCTATTCTTAAGTTTAATATAATTTTTATGTGGTAAAAGATTATGATATTGATAATGCCCGAATAGCATTTGAGTCATATGTGAAGTTTAAGGAAACTTCTTAATTAACAAGTTATAATAGATATCTCCCTCTCAGTTAAACAAAATTGTAAGAAATTTATATTTGTGGTTCTTTATATTATATCTCTACATAGATTGATGAACATTCCATTGTTATGTACAGACATTCCTCAGAATGGAGTTGACAAATTCAGTGGACCAATGTTTCAATTTCATTTCAAATGGAATACAGACACAGATAATCTTACTTCCCAATATCTTTATGATCCAACAACTTTGGATGTTTAATGTTTAACTTCTTATCTCCTCATCCCGTGACCTTGTTTTTAATGGAATCTTAAATCAGAGAAAATTGGATTCATTTTTGGAGGGCCTTTAGAGTTGTATATTTTGATGGCACTAATTAGAATTGCTGTTAAGCTGAAATGAAATTAACAGAACAAAAAAGACAGAATTCTGCATGTCCAGTGTCTTGATGTTTGGAAGATAGCCTAAAAAGATACTTCTGTTTAAATTTGATGCTGTTTTCTTGGGATGTAAAATTTTTTTTTTGAGATTTCTGAGAAAGGATAAAAAAAATTTTTCTGGAGACATTTATTTATAAGGGAGACAATTCAGGGTGACACTGAGTTGTAGTAGGTCTGTGTATATAATTTTATTTCTGTAATGGCTTCATTGTATAGTTCTATGATTAGAAAATTCTTCATATCTTGTCATAATAAAAAAAAGAAATGCCTCAATTCTGTGTGGTATTGTACATGGTAATGTCATCTAATCTCAAGGAGACATATATGTTGATTCCTGCTTTGTAATGCTACAGTGCTGGAATCGGTTTTGATGCAAAATATCAACCCGCTAGCGTGCACATGAATAAATCATAGATAAGTTGCTCATTATTTATTTTGATCAGCACTCACAGTTTTGGTCTGATTTCAATATTACTTGGCACACAAGTAGACTACACTAAGATACAAAAAATTCTGTTTATCGGTTTTTGATTTCCATGAACGGTGTTGTTTATGTTGCTCAAATGAAGATGAACAAAAAACAACATAATTTTGTCTTTTGTATCCATAATGCAGTGGGAGGTTATTTTTAGGGGGGTAAATGTCTTGATTTAAGGTTTTTATTTCAGATTCTCAGCTAAAATTCATATTGTATGGCAGGAAAATTGCTTGCTTTTAATGAAGGACTACCAATAATGTGTACAGTTCATGGTTATTGGTCCCAGGACAAGGCTTTCGGATACCGCATTTTTTAAACATTTATTATACAGGGAAACTTGGGGGGGGGGGCATTCCTCAATAATTGTAATAATTATGCAAACAATGACCTATATATTCTCCAAGACAGCCTTAGAGGGGTAAAGTTGATAACTGAAAAAATCTTAAAATTCTAAAATTAACATGAGATGAGTGCGGTACCAAGTGGGGCGAAATTGAGAAAGTCGTACTTGGGTAACGGGGATTTCTTAGGCAAACAAAAGATATTTTATGTTTACATGTTAAGAAATTCATTTTGGAAATAAGTCTGCATTTGGGTAAATAAACACAATTAAGTTGGTAACTTAAAAAACTGCAACCTATTGGTGTTATTTTGGATCCTTGACATATTTTCTGAGGCTGTCTTTAAACATTAAAAAATACATAGCATTTAACAAGAAGCAATGTACACGTTACTTTAATGTTCTTTAAGCAATTAATGCCCTGAATTATGGGAAATTTCATTCATTTCCTCCCTTGCCTTGTAAGCAATTTTTAGATTTGATTATCATGCAAGTCTTGGATTGTGACACGCTTCACGGTAACAAATACAGTACTTTGTCATATCAAAACGATTTTATACAGCTTAGGATACAGTTGGTACTGTCACTGTCTTCAGCTTTAAATAGCAATGAAAGTTAAGCGTTTTTGCCATGTAATGGATAATGGCTATTCCTTCACAAAACTGGAAAAATGAGACGAAAATAATGGAGACATTAAAGACACGATAAAAACAAGATTATCTTCCTGATCGTCCGGGTGTGGCCGTATAATGATAAACTTAATTGTTATGAAAGGAAGAGACATTTCCTTGTTGCTCTACATGATCTCGCACAAGATAAATAGGGAAATCAATATGATCTGACATGGGACGTGGACTGTGTGGGTCACCATGTCACTACACGTCATTGGGTGTTTCTATGTTGATGTAATTTAAAACCGTGACTCTGACCTTGACACGCGTGCCCCAGTCATTTTTAGCTCTACTGGTCACAGACCAGAAGAGCTAATGCGATAGTAAGGTGTCCGTCGTCCGTCTGTCTGTCTTTCCGTCTAGCTGTCTGTCTGTCCGTCTGTCTGTAAACAATTTTTCAAAACGCTACTCCTCCTACAGATTTGGTCTGGTTTCAATATAACTTAGCACACAAGTAGACTACACTAAGATACATAAAATAGTGCATCGGTTTTTGATTTCTTTGAACGATGTTGCCTTGGTTACTAAAAATAGAATTTTCTGTGAAATTCCTATAAAATACTACCCTTTCTTCAGTTTTGGTCTGATTTCATTATTACTGGGCACAGAAGTAGACTACACTAAGATGCATAAAATAGTGCATCGGTTTTTAATTTCGATGAACGGTGTTGCCATGGTTACTAAAAATAGAATTTTCTGTGAAATTCCTGTAAAATACTACTCCTTCTACAGTTTTGGTCTGATTTCAGTATAACTTGGCACACAAGTAGACTACACCAAGATACATAAGATAGTGCATCGGTTTTTGATTTCTGTGAACGATGTTGCCTTGGTTACTAAAAATAGAAATTTCTGTGAAATTCCTTTAAAACGCTACTCCTTCTTCAGTTTTGGTCTGATTTCAATAGTACTTGGCACACAAGTAGAGTACGCTAAGATACATAGAATAGTGCATCGGTTTTTAATTTCGATGAACGATGTTGCCATTGTTACTAAAAATAGAAATGTCTGTGAAATTCCTTTAAAACGCTACTCCTTCTACAGTTTTGGTCTAATGGCAATGGCTTCTTTTCTCATCCTTTGTTATAAGTACAAACCAGTAGAGCTACAGTCTCAACGGAGACTTCTGGTTTTTAAATGTAGTTAGAACAAAAAGTGTTGTGTGACGTCTCACATTTAACTATGAGGATATACTTACCAAGGGTACTATGGAAGGAAAAAATTACTAGTATATACAAACAAAGATAAACTAGAGAACGGAATGCTGAAATGAAATTAGAAATTGTTTTTGGCAAATTTTAAAGCACACTAAGTGACTTCTTTTTTTCTGTTTAAGGTTGAGTTGGCATTATGGGATACGGCGGGACAGGAGGACTACGACAGGCTCCGCCCACTCTCCTACCCCGACACTGACGTCATACTAATGTGCTTCTCTATAGACAGCCCCGACAGTTTAGAAAACATCCCAGAAAAATGGACACCGGAAGTCAAACACTTCTGTCCCAGTGTTCCCATAATCCTTGTAGGCAACAAGAAAGATCTAAGAAACGACGAGAGTACGAAGCGAGAGTTGATGAAGATGAAACAGGAACCCGTGCGACCGGAAGACGGCCGCGCCATGGCAGAAAAGATCAATGCTTATGGATATTTAGAATGCTCCGCTAAAACAAAAGAGGGCGTCCGTGAAGTGTTCGAAAACGCCACCAGGGCGGCGCTGCAAACCAAGAAAAAGAAGAAGGGGATATGTGTTACTCTATAACTCTACTGCGCATGTAAGGGTGGGTCCATCTCTTGTTTCTTTAAACATTTTTTACTGAAGGAATGGATAAGTGGTACCTCGGCTCCCGGAAGTATAGCGGAGATAATGTAAACAGGTCGCCATTCCTGAATCTGAACAAAGTTATCATAACTAAACGTGTACTCATTTAATTAGTGTTAATCATTTGTAAAGATGCTGTGTAACAAGCCTTGACATTCTGACTGTGTGACGTGTACATTTGTGTCATGACGTAATGTGTCCATGGATACCGCTCCGCGCGTGCAATTTTTTTTCTACTATAATTTTTTACGACAACTGGCGGACGGAGTGAAATGAACCTTTCTAAAACGTTTTAAAGATTTCTTATAGTCATGTAATTCTACTGTTATTTAAGAGGGAGAATGATAGCAGTTTTTTTTTATTCATGTATTCTTATTTAAATTGTAATATCTCATCATGTAACTTTTGCGTAGCTTGTCTAATAAATGGAACCAAAGACATGGGTGTTGTTTAGTTGTCTCGTAACTCAAGACAATTAGTGTATAAGTGATGTTAACATTATCTAATTGTATTTAATGGAAACATAACGAACAGCAATCAACCTCATAATCTAGCCCACAAAACGAATCGTGCACAGGGAGAAATCATGGACCCTTGGTACAACAGAGGTGGGATCAGATGTCTTGGAGGAGTGAGTATCCCCTGTCCACCGGTCACGTGTCTGACGTACACAGACATACCTGGTACTACCTGTTGCAGCCATTGGCATCTACTAGCATGTGTAAAGTATTTCAGCCGTCAAGGTTGCCTGAGTGACAGTGGTCAGAAGAGTCAAGCAGGATCATCGAGTTGAGTATGACGTCACATGGAGACTATAAGCCGAGGTCCCGTATTGGATTGAGGAGATTCTTTCACTGTTCATGCTGCTCTCACGTCTCAAAATGAGGGAAAAATTCTCGACTGGATGTTAAACAAAAAAGAAAAAATAAACAAAACAAACAAAGCCACCAGGATTTAAACTGTAGAAAATAACATCTAAAGCAAGCTTTTGAATTAATCTCCATGATGTATACACAAGTACAAAAAATGAAATCCGTTTAAATTCCTTTATGGTTCAATGTGAAACTTCAATCATGGTACCCTAATCATACCCCGACCATGGACTTTGGATTGAATAAATTAAATTCATGAAATATTATTGTAGATTATACACGCATTAGTATATTTAATATATAACCATTTATTTGCAATTCCACAGAGCCAAAATGAATTTGAACTACTAGTACCTTATATACATGTATATTGGATTTCGAAACTTCATAAAAATCCGTACAAACAAAGAAACATTGCGGGTTCCAGTAAATGTTCAACCAAACCTCTTGCGTTACTCCTTACTAAGATATTAATTGACAGTAGTGAAAGAACACTTCAAGAGTACTGTGCAACAATATTTTCAAGAATTAAGTGATGTGAATCAGATGTGGATACTCAAAATTTCCAAAGAACTTTTGGATAATTTGAAATCACAAGATTTTACCAAAATCAACAGCTTGAAAACTTACTACTTTTCAACTTTATACACAACCATTCCCCACGATAAATATGATATATTATTAAAACAGTAACTTGATCCAAAGGGTCGTGTCACGTCGACGTGACACGACTCTTCGGATCAAGTTACTGTTATAATGATAAATTTATTATATACCCCCTTATAACTAGCTAAATATTATACGATTAAACGTTCTTTTTGAAAAATTTATCGATGTGTAAACTCTTGACATTTTACTCACAAACTAAATAAAATTGCGAAGCACTTTTAAGTTAATTTTGTGAGTAAAATGTCAAGAGTTTACACATCGATAAATTTTTCAAAAAGAACGTTTAATTCTTATAATTCCAATATCGAGTTTTTAACAAGAGGCCCATGGGCCTTATAGGTCACCTGAGCATCAAGCAACAACTTTTCAACAATGCATTGAATTTGGTTCATATTTTAAACCAGAGGCCATGGCATACACAATTTTGAAAAAGGCGCCATTTATCATCATAACAATACACTTAGCATGCTAAGTTTAGTTATTTAATACCCTTAGGCAGAGTAGAGAAAAAACACGTCAAGTACTCAGTAATATATTCAGAAATAATCAGATGTGCCCCGACCCACAGGAACCCCTGACCCTGGGTTCACACATGCACAATTTTGGAAAAAGCACCCTTTCTGATCAGAAATGTTTGAAGGCATTAATTCATTTTCAAAATATAATTAGAGTCGCCCTCCTCTATGTTATCCTTACCCCATATGACCAAGGGGCCTTGAAATTCACAATTCTGAAAGAAAGACCATTGACTTGCATTTGAAAAAACTTAAATCTTCAATTTGTAGGTATGAACTTTTTTATATATCTTTATGTGTTTTGTGCAATTTAAATTAGCTGCAATAATGTAGCCCTCTACGATTTTTTTAATCTGATATATTCTTGAGACCTCTCCCCCCTCCCCCCTCAAAAAAAGGGAGCCCCTCCCCTAAAAAAAGGGAGAGGGCTACATTTTTGCACCTAAATTCAAATATGCATACTTTAAAAAATAAACTGTGATATGTGATC
>NW_026934128.1:0-11148 GCF_032062105.1 Saccostrea cuccullata | reverse complement strand
TAACTTTTAAGTTTAATTGTGAGATTGTCTGAAGGATTGAATCTGTGTGTATGAAAGAATAAACTCAAGGGCTTTTACGACAGTAAGTCATGATTTTTTTCTGCCATATCTGTGTATGTTCGATCATTCAGCTGATTCAATTTGTATAGAAATGTTAATTGTAGCTTTATTTGGGGTGCAGCATATGTCAACCGAATTGCTAATCATCATTTACTTTAAATATAATATAAAGAGTTTTAAGATAATCATTTTTGTTACAATAAACATTTCCCCCACATTTTGAACTTCGTTTTTGCGGTAGGCAGCCATGTTGGGTATCTACTGTAAAAATCACACCTGGTTAATTCAGTCCGGGGATATTTGACGCTTCGATTTTTTTAAGGCCTAACTGGATTTTAAACATTTTTTTTTTGTTTTGAATTTGGTTTGTTGATGGACCAGTGAATATTTGTGTGGGCTGGTGAATTTCACTAAATCACTGGTCCACTTGACCAGTGAATTTTTTTTTAATTTCAAAAAATCTGTATTCATTATTTATAAGCAAGACAAAATTTTTGTGAGCTGTGTTATTGTTACAATCAATCCTTCACATTACAAATAAACATGAGAATAAAATTTTCACAAGCAGACAGACTTGCATAATTCTCACGAATGAAAAGTGATTTACAGTATTTGAGCCTCCCCCAATGTATTTGCTGTTTCAGAGATAAATTTTTTATCTCTGAAACTTATTTTATTCTCAATTAATCTACCAATCTCATGTAAGTGAATCATTTTTTATGAAATTTGTAATTGTTACTTTCAGAGCAGAGCCCCTATATCAGCAAAGCTAGTGGCCAACATGTTATCTGTAGCTGGAGCTGACCACATTATAACCATGGATCTCCACGCTTCTCAGATTCAGGTGAAATTTTTGTGAGAATTTTGGAGAGAAAACTGTAGCCTAGAATATGATTCCATGTATTTGAGTTTTTGGATTGAAATATGACCAGTAGTTGTAAATCATGATACTGTGAAATCACAAATTTTTGTGGGCCAGGGGGTTTAATTTTTGTTGTTTTTGAGGTATGAAGAGACCCAGGAATTCATGTCCACCACAAAATGTAAAATGTCACATACGTAACTACTCAACGATTATTCATCCACAAATTCAGATCCCCACAAACCAAGAGTTTTTACTCAAACCACGAAAATTTGACCCCACGAAAATATGTGATTTTACAGTAATTAGTTGTAGAATGATTTTTTTTAATATGTTGAAAGGGTTTCTTTGACATTCCCGTGGACAATCTATATGCTGAGCCAGCAGTCCTGAAGTGGATTAAGGACACCATTCCTGATTGGAGAAACAGCTGCATTGTCTCCCCTGATGCTGGAGGTGCCAAGAGGTACTGTTACAAAACAATAAGATACTAAAATGAACACAAACACTTGTTCTGTAGATCAACCAATTATTGTGACACTCCAGTTTTTGTGAGATAGGTATTTGGTATTTATAACCAAAACAAAAATTTCATGATTGCTTTGTAATGTATATATTGTCTTATTCTAAAGAAATTTGTGAGAACAATTTAATTCTGGTTGTAACGCTGTATTTGATTGGATAAAAAATTTACTTTATATCATATAAAATGGGTTGCCTACGTCACAATGACTTGCGTCAAAAAACGTATCAATCCGCCTGACGTTACATTCAAATTTTGTACAAATTGAAGTCATTTTGTTAGAACTATCATCTTTTTTTCTTACATCAAATGAATGAAAATTAAATTATAAGCAATGAATTTAATAGTTACCCATTTTATACGGTATAAACTGGGTTGGAACAGTTTACGCTTTTTTATAAACCGCTTCGCGGTTTATAAAGCGTAAACTGCCCCAACCCAGTTTATACCGTACAAAATGGGTAGCTATCAAATTCATTCCTTAAATGAAATTTTCATGAACAGAGCATAATAATGTAAAAGTTCTCCCAATTAAAAAGTGGTTTACAGTACCCTTAGATTTGAACTTACCTTTTCTTTGTAAATTTTTTCCCTCTGTTTGTTTTCCTTCTTAAAATCTACTAAATAAGATAGACTTTTATAGCACTATTAGCTTACTTTGTGGCATATGTCCGTCCATTTTGTAGATTTTGTATAATCAAAAGCATATCTAATATAATTGAACAATTTTTTCCCCACAGAGTGACTTCAATTGCAGACAGACTGAATGTTGACTTTGCGCTGATCCACAAAGAGAGGAAGAAAGCCAATGAGGTGGCGACTATGGTACTAGTCGGGGACGTGAAGGACAGGATCGCGATACTGGTGGACGACATGGCCGACACCTGCGGAACTTTCTGTCACGCCGCAGAAAAGTATGCAAACCAATAATATCGCTTTACAACTTCTGAGTATAAGGATAATTATCATGTATTTATGTTCATAGACCTGATGGTATAATGGACTGTGTTTTGGCTTCTGAAGAAGGAAAACTAAACCATCCAGCTTCTTTTTTTTTTCAACCAAAATTTTGAATGCTTCCAAAATGCATGAAAGTTGGATATTATAGAAAAAATCATTTTCTATCATCTTTGAATCTGTCATTTTTCAGGCTGGTAGAAGCAGGGGCAGCCAAAGTCTATGCCATCTGCACTCATGGAATATTTTCAGGACCTGCCATATCTCGCATTAACAACTCTGTGTTTGAAGCTGTTGTTGTGACAAACACCATTCCTCAGGAAGAAAGAATGAAGTCAGCTCCAAAAATAAAAGTAGGTGATCATGCTCAAGATTATGTACTTTATGCACTGGTATATCTAGCAATCTAAATCAAACTGGGAGGCAATTTGGTTGTGGAAAGGTAAAAACAAAATAAATTGAATAATATATTTATTCACTGAGATGAATAGGATTTGAATGAAGCAAAGGACCATAACTTTTCCAAAGCTCCATAACTCTTTCTTCCAATTGCCAGATACTCCGAGTTTGCTACTTTCTTCACTGTCTTACATATTACTGGCACCTATTAGAAAACCACCACATTTTGCAATACTCTCTCCTCTCTTTTTTTTTTTGAGTAAGTTTTGAACCTATCACTGTAATACATTCTTGTACTTGAATATTTCACCCCCCTTAAATGATAAATCACACACTTGTTTATGGCACTACTTTGTATGTGTTCACTGAATATTTCAATGCCACCTACCTGATGCTGATCAATGTCTCCAAACAATTTTATATTATATAATGGTGACATGGACTATTTCAGTGTATAGACATCTCCATCATCTTGGCGGAGGCCGTCAGAAGGACACATAACGGAGAATCAGTTTCCTATCTGTTCAGCCATGTGCCGTTGTAAATCATCTGTTGTTCCTCATTGTAGGTTTATGTTCTGCATTTGCTGTTGTCTTTCAAGAATTTCTGCATGCAACATTTTAGCTCATATGGAGAAGAGCTTACACTATTTCTGTCCTACGAGGATTTAGCTTTATCCCTGAATAACAGTACACGTTATCATATAGAACAGAGATGCATGGATCCGATATTATAATTATTGATGCTTTTTTCAAAGTGGCAAGCTGCAGGTTCTTTGCAAGAATTGACATCTTTTAAATTGGCATTTTTGTGCCCCCCTTCGAAGAAGGGAGGGCATATTGCTTTGCTGCTGTCTGTCGGTCTGTCGGTCCACTTAGTTTCCGTTCATTTTCTTCACAACCATTGCACATACTGAAATGAAATTTGGTATACAGATTTATCAGATGAATATCTAGGCCAAGTTCTGTTTAGGGTACGATCGTGCCATTTTTACAGAGTTATGCCCTTTGGACTTAGAAAAATTCCAATTATAATCTATCCATTTGTCCTTAAGGAGATATGAGTTGACATGTATCCAGTTAAAGATAATTAATGAGCTTAGTGTGGGAAGTTGGGCATCTCTGATCATGTGTTATCTATATCTCCTGAGAATTCGACAACAGAAGGAAAGATCTCTCTTCTCTAATTCTCTAAATTGTAATTTATTGCCTGTCAAAACATTTATTTACCAGCCTTTTTATGCCCCCCTTCAAAGAAGGGAGGGCATATTGCTTTGCTGCTGTCTGTTGATCTGTCGGTCCACTTAGTTTCCGTTCATTTTCTTTGCAACTGTTGCACATATTGAAATGAAATTTGGTATACAGATATATCACATGAATATCTAGGCTAAGTTCTGTTTTGGGTCTGATCGCACCATTTTTATACACCCTTCTTAAGACGGGACGTATTACGTTATAGGCTTCATGTCCGTCTGTCCATTCATGTACGGCTCATAACTTGAACACTATTAGGCCTAGGATTATCAAACTTTGTCAACTAATACTTCTTGAATAGACGGTGTGTCGTGCACAAAAAGTAGGTCGCTCTGACCTTTAATAAAGATGCTAAAGCCAAATATGGAAAAATCCTGTCTGGCTCATAACTAGAAAACTATTAGACCTAGAGCTTTCAAACTTGGCAAAAGTATACATCTATGGTAGAAGGTGTGTCGCGGTCTATTTCAAGGTCACTGTGACCTTTAATTTAAGTAAATTTTTTTAAAAAAACCAAGTCTTTTAAATTTTAAATTTCATAATCCTAAAAAATCTAAATATATAGTTGTATCCTTATTAAAAAATGTTAAATTAAGTAAAAACTTATTTTTTCATATTCATATACTTTACAGCAATCTGTAACAAATGTTAATGTTTTGAGAGGAATTCAGTTTGTCCCATGGGCATAATTATCAAGCACTGGTCAAGAAGAATTTTGATAGCAGAAATTTGCATGTCAAATTAGAGAGAAATTAATGAGTTTATTGTAAAGCAAGAGCATCTCTAGATCTGATCATGCAGCTGTGTTATCTTAATTTATCTCTTGGGAGTTGGGTAAAAAGAAATGGCCTCATAGTTGCTTGTGTTAATTAAGAGTTCTTGATGGCTATAGTTCAGATAAAGATCTTTCAATTGATGTAATGTAATTAAAACAAATTGATGTTTTAGTGTATGATTAAAACTAAATCAGTATTGTATAACATAATTAAAACTAATTGTATATGTGTTCATTGAAAAAAAAATTACATTTCAGTTTTTATATATTTGCAACAAATTGCATTCATGACTCACTTAGAATTTTATAGTCTAAAGAATAATTTATTTTTGATTTTTTATTAGACTGTAGCATTTCCATTATTTCATAAAATATGCAATAAACAATTTAAAGCTGCAGATGGATATTTGTTATGCTCTAACACAGCCAGTTTAGAATTATATGATGTATTATTTGTTATAATTAATCCCTACACTGTAAGTCTCTTAGAGATGTATGTACAATATTTTAAACATGATAAGAAATGGAAATTAGATCATTGAAATCTGCATGTGTCACTCTGTTAAACAAGGTTACCTGATTTTCTTGCACCCCAACCAATTTATGAATATTGAACAATATTTGACGGGCGTATCATGCTGTGGCGGGGCACTTTATTGACAGAGTTATGCCCCTTGGACTTGGAAAAATTTCAATTATTTGCAGTTTCCATTCATTTTCTTTGCAACAGTTGTACATACTGAAATTTTCTGATATTTTACATGAATATCTCAGTCAAGTTCTGTTTTGGGTACCAATTTTGACAGAGTTATGTCCCTTGGACTTAGAAAAATTCCAATTATTTGCAGTTTTCGTTCATTTTCTTTGTAGAGGTTGCACATACTGAGATCAAATTTGGTACACAGATTTATCAAAATGTCTTTGTCAAGTTTTATTTTGGGTATAATCGTGCCATTTTTGACAGAGTTATGCCCTTTTGGACTTAGAAAAATTTCAATTTAGGGGGAGGGGGGCATAAGTGTTTTACAAACATCTCTTGTTTAAAAATGGGTTTATTTTAAATCCTTCCATGCTGTATAATTGCTATCATTGTTATATTGCATCATGCTAAGCTTACTTTTTTCAACGAGTTAGTCCCACATTTGTCAGAGAGAGCAACTATTACTTTCCAGCATTTGATAATGTTACAGTTTTATATTTTCAATTTGTTTCATGGCTGTTTTCTTATGTAAACTTTATCTTATTATGCCCGCCTTCAAAGAAGGGAGGGCATATTGTTTGCTGCTGTCTGTCGGTCGGTCTGTCGGTCCATTTAGTTTCCGTTCATTTTCTTCATAACCGTTGCACATACTGAAATGAAATTTGGTATACAGGTATATCAGATGAATAACTAGGTCAAATTCTGTTTTAGGTACGATCGCACCATAATTGACAGAGTTATGCCCCTTGGACTTACAAAAATTCCAATTATTTGCAGTTTCTGTTCATTTTCCTTTGAGAGGTTGCACACATTGAAATGGAATTTAATATACAGATTAGTCAGATGAATATCTAGGTCAAGTTCTGTTTTGGGTACGATCGCACCATAATTGACAGAGTTATGCCCCTTGGACTTAGAAAAAATTCCAATTATTTGCAGTTTCCATTCATTTTCTTTTGAGAGGTTGCACATATTGAAATGGAATTTATTATACAAATTAGTCAGATGAATATCTAGGTCAAGATATGTTTTGGGTATGATCACACCATTTTTGACAGAGATATGCCCTTTTGGACCTAGAAAAATTCCAATTTGTGGGGGAGGGGGGCATAAGTGTTTTACAAACATCTCTTGTTGTTTGTCAGTTTGTTCAAATTATTACATACTTTGAAGTTCATGCAAATTTTATTTATTAAGAATGTTTTACATATTTAAGTCTGGATGTAGCTCACATGAACCATAAAGATTTAGAGGAGATTTTCTTATCAAAGAGGTCGGTTCATTTTATGCATAAAATGGCCCTGTAGATATACTAATTGATTGATTATGACTTGATTTTCCATTTGAAGCATTAAAATAAAGTAGAGACTTAGTGCTTTAATATCCTATTAAAAATTTTCTCATAAGAGTCCAGGTCTTGGAGAACAGGCTTTATGAAATTGCAATGTTCTTGAATATTTAGGTAAAAAGGTATAATTGAGTACTTCCAGTGAAGAAAAATAATATGAGCGCATTCTCTGATCTAAAAACTAAAACGTGTCTTTTAATCCTTGGAACCAGTTCTATCATGTACTAGTTGCATATTTTAGAATAGAGGTTGCGCTCTATGTTAAATGTCGAAAAATAGCTTTAAAAATTGGCCGTTTTTGTAGACTTTTTCAGAATATGAGGAAATTGACGCATTTCATGACATCATAATGCATTGACTAGCCAGAAAATTATGTCATTTTTGATAGATACGCAGTCACCAAAGATCTAAGTGATATTCAATGCATTGTAAACTAAAACTATGCTGTTTCAGTTTTTCAGAAATTCACAGTGCCAAATAAGGCAAAAGTGAACCTTGTTCTTTATACTTGTGTTTTTCATAGTTTTCTTCCTGTATTTGGAAATGAAATAATTCTGTGCTTTAAATTCTGAGCTACCCTGGCTCTATTTATGGTCCATATTGTCCAAACTACTAAAAGAAATACATGTAATATGTAATACATTGTTTAACCCCACTTGAGCTGAAGGCTAAAGTGAGATTTGTCTGTTGTCTACAGTCCTCATCATCTTCTCCAGATCCAGAACCACTTTGTCAATTTCAACCAAACTAAAAAGTAAATGGGATTCAAGTTTGTTCAAATGAATGGTCATTACTTCTTTTAAGGGGAGATAATTAAAGAAAAAAGTAAAAGTTGTGTGGGGTTCATTTGAAAATCTTCTCTAGAACCACTGGGCAAGAAAAGATGACACATGTGAAAGCTTTTTGAATTGAAATTTGGTATAAAGATTTATCATATGAATATCTAGGCCAAGTTCTGTTCTGGATACGATCAAGCCGTTTTTGACAGAGTTATGCCCTTTGCATTTAGAAAAATTCCAGTTATTTGGGGTGGGGTCATAAGTGCTTTACAAACATCTCTTGATACATTTGCATCAAGTAGCATGCATGTGGTTTGATAATTTTTATTAATCGAGTTTCTAGGTTATTAGAAAATTGCATGATTGGATTAGATATACCGTACTTGATGGGATCTTACAAAATGTAAATCAGTGTCCATTTTGAATTATTCAGACACCTTCAGGCTCTGGCTCATTTTTAGCTCACCTCAACGAAGTTGGGGGAGCTTATGTAATACCCTCGGGTTAAGGTTTTTGGAGCAGGTTAACATTTTTAGTGCAGTTTTTGGTGTTGGTGTCATTTCCAAGGAACAATAAGCCCTATGTTGACCAAACTTGCATGGATGATACATCTAAGGATGTACACTACCGGGTTTGATTCAGATGCTGAATCTGACCTACATTTTCCGGTTGAGTGAACAGTTGAATGTTTTTGGTGCAGGTCTCATTTACAAGTAACTATAAGTCCTATGTTGACCAAACTTGCATGGAGGATACATCTAAGGATGTACACTACCAGGCTTGCTTCGGATGCTGAATCTGACCTACATTTTCGAGTTGAGTGAACAGGTTAAAGTTTTTGGTGCAGGTCTCATTTCCAAGATACTATGAGCACTATAATGACCAAACTTGCAGGTTTGATACATCTTAGGATGCATACTACCAGGCTTGCTTCGGATCCTGAATCTGACCTACATTTTCCGGTTGAGTGAACAGATTAAAGTTTTAGGTGCAGTTTTCATTTCCAAGATACTTTGAGCCCTATTATGACCAAACTTGCATGGATGGTACATCTAAGGATGCATACTACCAGACTTACTTCGGATGCTGAATCTGACGTACATTTTCGAGTTGAGTGAACAGGTTAAAGTTTTTGGTGCAGGTTTCATTTCCAAGTAACTATGAGCCCTATAATGAGCAAACTTGCATGGACGATACATCTTAGGATGCACACTAATGGACTTGCTTCGGATGCTGAATTAGACATACATTTTTCAGATAATGGACCAGGTAAAAGTTATGGGTGCAGGTCTATTACCAAAAAACTATAAGGCTTATATAACATTGTATAAACCAAACTTGCACAAATGATGCATCAAGGGATGAAAACTCTCAAATTTGCTTCAGATGCTGGATTTTAATTACATTTTCATGAAAAAGAACTAGTTTGAATTTTTTATATAGCTCTATTCCAAAGTATCAGATAAAAATTGCATAAATATTTTCATTTTGGGATGTACACTTTTTTGGGATGAATTGTGTGACTTTGCCTTACTTAAAGACAACATTCGTTGAGGTGAGCTCTGTAATCTCTGATTACCTATGTTTTATTCACTTGTCCATTAATTCCAATAATGCAGGTGGGAGGGTGGGGTTTCATCCTCAAGGATGTTCAGTTATGGTTGGGTGTTGATATCATAATGCTCATGCAACTATTTTAATACTGCTTAAAGCTTTAAGATGCATTCAACACATTATGAATATATTGAGATTGGTTCTTATTTTGATTTGTAAGGTATGTACTGATAAGTACAGGCAAGTTATATATACATTGTACATGTAGAGGGTTCTCTTGGCTATATTATTATACCCCCCGCAAACGAAGTTTGGGGGGGTATGTAGGAATCACCTTGTCCGTCTGTCTGTGCAAACGTGTCTGGTCCATATCTTTCTTATGGAGGGACATTAGAATCTACTACTCCACACAAAGATTGCCCATGACCTAAGGGTGTGTCATGACCTTGACCCAAGGTCATTTGGGGAAGTTCAAGGTCACTGGAAGAAAAAGTTCATAATTCGTGTCCGGTCCATGTCTTTCGTATGGATAAACTTGGTAAGTTCTCATTTCACACAAAGATTGCCCATGACCCAAGGGTGTGTCATGACCTTGACCCAAGGTCATTTGGGGAAGTTCAAGGTCACTGGAAGAAAAAGTTCATAATTCGTGTCCGGTCCATATCTTTCTTACGGATAAACTTGGTAGGTTCTCATTTCACACAAAGATTGCCCATGACCCAAGGATGTGTCAAGACCTTGACCCAAGGTCATTGGAAGAAAAAGTTCATAATTCGTGTCCAGTCCATATCTTTTTTTATGGATAAACTTGGTAGGTTCTCATTTCACTCAAAGATTGCCCATGACCCAAGGGTGTGTCATGACCTTGACCCAAGGTCATTTGGTGAAGTTCAAGGTCACTGGAAGAAAAAGTTCATAATTCGTGTCCTGTCCACATCTTTCTTATGGATAAACTTGGTAGGTTCTCATTTCAAACAACGATTGCCCATGACCCAAGGGTGTGTCGTGACTTTGACCCAAGGTCATTCGGGGAAGTTCAAGGTCACTGGAAGAAAAAGTTCATAATTCATGTCCAGTCCACATCTGTCTTATGGATAATCTTGGTAGGTTCTCATTTCACACAAAGATTGCCCATGACCCAAGGGTGTGTCATTACCTTGACCCAAGGTCATTTGGGGAATTTCAAGGTCACTGAAAGAAAAATTTCATTACTCATATGTGATACATATCTTTATTATGGAAAAACTTACTTCTGAAAAAACCCAGCGGGGGGTATTTTGTCCCGTTTGGACAGTTCTAGTTAACATAGTTGTTGTGAATTCACATGACTGTTGATCTTATGATGTGATCATTACAATTATGATTTTCAAAGTGCTAAACAAAAATCTCTTCATTGCAAGTGATGAACACTGCTATTATTGATATTTGCTCTATGAATTCATTATCACATTGTACCTGATGCACTTGAGAAAAACAAAGCATTAATTATAAAAACAAATTATTTAATAATCACAATGTACAGACACATTAGTGTATTCTTCATCTTATATAATAATCTAGAGAAAAACAAAACCACTGGGTACACATTATTCCATTCAGGATTCAGTTAGAGAACAAAATCTTTATAGATTTCCACACACATAAACACAACAATCAACTTGATACCTATCAGTCATTTCCGCCAGACTCTTTTATGCATATGTAATGAATTAAACGAACTACAGAAATATAATTTACAGTATACATTTCAAAAGAGTAATTACAAACGAAGTATTAAATAAAATTATATAATGTACAGAACTTTAATATAAAGAAAACGGTAAAGATACATGAATTTTGCAGAACAAAGTTCATACATTTTACACACAGTTGGAAATAAGGTGTACAGTTAATGACACTCTCTGCATCACAACAAACTTGCAGTGTGGAATGACATTT
>NW_026934127.1:0-11234 GCF_032062105.1 Saccostrea cuccullata | reverse complement strand
TTTGTGCCTTTAATGCCTGGAGAGTTCCTAGAATGTTTTATTACTACGCAAAATTACGAACAATTTGCGGGGGACCCCAGGTCCTAGTTCAGCGTACGTTTTATCCTTCTGCGAGTGGCAATCACTCACGCCTACTTGAACACTCTCTACCATCGGCTCATACATTCACCTCTGTCGTTGGCTCGCGTATACACAGTGTTAAACACGAGAAATAGTGCATTTGTTTTAATTCATTACTATTCAGTTTCTATGCTCATGTCTGAGTTTTGAGATACATATTTACTAAATCAATCCAGAACTATTAATTTAAATTGAAACAATTCTTCAGATATCATGTTTTATAAGTTATGTCAAAAATCTTGACGTGAGCCCATTGCAGAGGTGTTTGAGAGAGGAACGAACGACAACTCTGCATGGGAGATTGCTACTTGAATATTATACGGGGAAGTGCAACGTAATTTTAGGCACCCGTGTAATTCATGGACTGGCGGCTTGTTTTTAAAATGAGTGAAAAAGATGTTCGAAATATTGTATTGTTACGAAAATGATAACCCTTCATATTTTTTTTAATGAAATAATTGTTTGCTTTACATCATTAATATAACTACAAAGACCAGAAATTCATTTATTTGGCTGATATTATGGCAGAATTAAACTGTGTAAGTTTCTGCAATTTATGTAATTATTCTCAGATTGCTAAACTTGATTAATAGTGAATAGCTCTTTAAAAATGTTAAGAAAGAATGTTGAACATAATAATTCAGCAGAAATAGTCCGAATTACCAGTTGCAGTTTCATTTTATGTGTAAAGAAACCAGTCCAGAGCCCTTGGTTTCAGAGTTTATCTGAATTTTTTTTCAATGTCATTGTAACCTATTCTCTATCTACGATGTAAAATTAAAAAAAAAGATGTGTAACGCATTATTCAAAATATGTCACACATTAATACAACTACAAAGGCCCGTAGAAAGCAATTTCAGAGGGGGGGGGGGGCACACTCATACATTTTTAGATTTCAACTACCAGAAATTTCTTGAAAAATAAAGGTCTTCAGACGTTTTATTGCGGGAGCACAAACACATAGTAGCAATGAATTCTACAGTCTATATACATGCATCGGTAAAGTTACTGGAGTGCCCCCCTCTCCCGGTTCCTTCAGCCATATTACATGTATCGATGTATATTTCTAACGCCTTTACACATTTCCAGGCATAATGAAAATTTAATGGATATTATAGGAAATGTATAGAGCAGAATATATTAGTAATATAGTACACTTTGACCTCTAGATCTTTTCCCTCATTCACCACGTTGTCTGTAGTTTGTTTGATCTTTTCTAGTTCCTCAACCAATCTTAACCAAAAATACTATAGTAAAACTATAATTAACTTTAGAACCAAAGGAAAAACTTTGGAACATTGATTTATTACAGTAGAAACTTTGGAACTTTGATTGACTATAGTGAAAACTTTGGAACTTTGATTTACTATAATTAAAACTTTGATTGACCATAGCAATGACTTTAGAACTTTGATGTAAATATGTTTTTATTCCAATTCTTTATATTTTATTATTCTAATTTTCATGGCAAAGATTAGTAAAAGTTTTGAGATTTTTTTAAAAGAACTTGATTATTCCTCTAAAAGAATAATCTGAATTTAATGAACATTAATGTAAAGGTTGGCAATTGTACCGAAAAAAAGAACTATTTATTTAAATCTATTTCATTTTAATGTTAGACAAATGTAAACTTAGTCCTATCTATCGAAATAAAATATAAACTACAAAAAATATTATTTAAAATAAAAAATAAATCAGCTTCATCAATCTTCGTCAACATGTATTTTTTTTTAATTTTATGAATGTAAATATTGCATTTGAATCAACTACTTTGTGTATTTAAATTAAAATGTACAACCCAACCCCCCCCCCCCCCCCCCCCCCCCCAAAAAAAAACCAAACCTCAACCAACCCCTATTGATCCCCTAAAACGGCTAAAAATTCAAAAAAAATATTTAAAAAATATAAGACTTGTTAAACAGATGAAAAATCTTTGAAACTTTGATAAAGTATAGTGAAAACTTTGAAAGTTTGATTTACAATAGTTAAAACTTTGGAACAATAATTTACTATTGTGAAAAATTTGGTGTTTTGGAAATTTGATTTTATATAATAGTAAAAACTTTGCAACTTAATTAATTTGATTAACTATAGTGAAAACTTTGGAACTTTGATTTACTATAGTGACAACTTCAATTCTGTGTCCAGTATGGGCAGAGGTTAGACACTGCTAACATATATTGTGTTACGATACTCTAAAATCAATTATAGTTATTGCGTCACTGCAGTTGTTATTTTTATTGTGTGACGTCACTCAGTCCCATTTAGGAGTTCTCGGATGTCGCCACTACAGGAACTACGAGGAACAGTTGCACGCGCGCACGCGATCGTCTGCCAGGACGCAGATTCAGCAGATTCGGGACGATAGAATGGTGGACGGTACTGGAGGTACTTCGTAATTCGGCCTGGACTATAACCGTGGAAGTGCATATTACCTCACCTTGTGTACACGAAAGATGTCTGCGAAGCTGACTACCACCGGTTAATCATGTTGGAGGACTTTTAGATGAACAGCGGACTAAATTCTGTCGGTATTGTGTATTTGTTTGTAACTGTGTTTGTTGACAATTTGTAATTTTTTATTTATCATTAAAATTTGTTAAAGTTTTAATTCATTTTGTCTGGTGTGTTTTTTGTAAGGTGTCACAGCGAGCTATAAATAGATTTGTGTATTCGGCGCACGTTACAAATGGGGGGCTCGTCCGGGATAATCAAACTTTTGGCTTTTTGTGGGTAACTTTCGAAAATGATATCTCGGAGATTTTTGATCACAAATTTATTTCATTTGGGAATTTTATTTATTATCATACACACCAGTCAATATGGTTTTTAACTTGTAGGATTTTTTAAATGCACCAGATGCGCGGTTACTTCAAACACGTAAGAAAGATGAACTGTTTGAGTTTGTGTCAAATTTTCACTTGAATGTAAAGCGCAGTGCTCGGAAAATAAAAATTAGAAATGCTGTGGTTCAGTATTTAGTTCAGAGAGGTATTTTAAATGATAGTGCATTGTCACTGGTTGAAGATTTGAAATCTAGTGAAATTGAAAATAGAAATTTTGAATATAAATTAGAATTTAAGAAATTAGAAATTGAAAAAGAGAGAGAAAGACGTGCATTTGAAAGAGAAAAGAGAGAATATGAAAAAGAGAAAAGTGTGCAGGATCGAGAACATGAGTTACAGATGAAGAAATTAGAATTTGTGCGTGAGACGCAAAAGTTAAAATATGAGTTGGAACTTGAGGCTAAGGCTAAATCAAAATCTGACTTTGATGTGACAAAGAACATAAGACTTGTCCCTAAATTTCAAGAGAAAGATGTTGACAAATATTTTATTCATTTTGAGAAAATAGCAGAAAATTTGAAATGGCCAAAAGAATTCTGGCCACTATTGTTACAGAGTGCATTTGTTGGGAAAGCGAGGGAAGTTTACAGTGCATTGTCAAATCAGCAAAGTACAGATTGATGTTATTAAGAAAAATGTCCTAAAAGCATATGATCTTGTACCAGAAGCCTACAGACAGAAATTTAGAAATTACAAGAAATTCAATGAACAGACTCACATTGAATTTGCGAGAGAGAAACAGAATATGTTCAAGAGATTGTGTACTTCTAAAAATGTTGGATCAAACTTTGAAAGGTTGAAGCAGGTCATTTTGATTGAGGAATTCAAAAATTGTATTCATTCTGAAATTAGAACATATTTAGATGAACAGAAGGTTGAAACTCTTGAGCAAGCTGCGACTGCGGCTGATGATTATGCACTAACACATAAGGTATCTTTTGTAAAACTTAGTACTAGTCAACAGAAGATGGTCACTTATGACAGTTCTCGAGGGGGACCAGACACTTCACAGGTAACTCAACCTAAGATGGCGTACTCTGAGATCAAAGGTAGGGACAAGAATAGTGAAACCTTAAAGCAGGTTCCCATTTATAATTATTGTAAAAGAAGGGTCACATTAAGTCTGAATGTTGGGCATAACAGAGGAAAAAACCTAAAGTACTGATAGTAAGCCAAGTCACACTGCTCTTACATCTGTTCAAGGTAAGGTTTCCTGTAGTCAGTTTCAGATCACTGATGTTAAGCTAGAGTCTGATGTTCTTAGAGAGAAATTGAAGCCTTTTGTATTTAATGGTTTAGTGTCGGTGAGTACCGATTCGCACCCTATAAGAATTTTAAGGGATACAGGTGCTTCTCAGTCTTTGTTACTAAAGGGAGTGTTGCCACTGTCTGAGAAGACACATACTGGTTCTGAAGTGTTGATTCAGGGTGTAGAATTAGGACTCGTGAAAGTTCCTCTTCATGTTATAGACTTGAAGTCAGAGTTAGTCTCTGGATCTGTAGTCGTAGGTGTAAGACCTACTTACCTGTTAAGGGAGTTTCTCTTCTGTTAGGTAATGATTTAACTGGGGGTAGGGTGGTACCTGACCCAATCATTTGTGAAAAGCCTAATCTTATAGGAGAGGTAGAGGAGGGAAAAAATAGTTATTTCCTTCATGTGCTATTACAAGGGCTATGGCTAAGAAACTAGGACATGCTGAACAGACGGTAAGTCAGAAGTTAGATTCAGAAAAGGACTTGTCTATAGATCTTGATGAGGCATTTTTGTCAGCTATGTTAGATTCAGAAAGTCATATTTCCTCGGAGGATCAGCAGTCTAAAGGTGATGTATTTGGTTTACAGGAAATGTTAGACAACACACCTCTTACCAGAGATAAGTTGATATCTGAACAAAAGTCAGATGTTGAATTGCAAGGTCTTATTGAAAAGGCTTTGTCTCAAGAGGAGGCAGTGAAGGTCCCTGATTGTTATTATAAGAATCAGGGTGTACTCTTGAGAAAATGGCGCCCCCCTGATGCTTCAGTAGAGGATGAGTGGCAAATCCACCATCAAATTGTAGTGCCTATAGTATATCGGAGAACAGTCAAAGGGCTTGCCCATGACACACCAATGTCGGGTCATTTGGGGGTCACTAAGACCTACCTTAAGGCATTGACTCACTTCTTCTGGCCTAAGATGAGAAAGGATATAGTTGACTATTGTAGGTCATGTCATATCCGCCAAGTAGTTGGAAAACCTAATCAAAAAATCCACCCTGCTGCTCTAAAGCCTATCCCTACTTTTGATGAACCATTTACCAAGGTCTTTATAGACTGTGTGGGACCTTTACCTAAAACCAAAGCTGGTAATCAGTACCTGTTGACAATAATGTGTGCGTCTACACGCTTCCCGGAAGCAATTCCCCTGCGAAACATAAAATCGAGAACATTGTCAATGCTTTGACCAAGTTTTTCACCAATTTTGGTTTGCCCCAGTGAGTACAGTCTGATCAAGGTTCCAATTTCAAATCCCAGGTCTTTAAACAGGTAATGCAGGAGTTAGGGATTAAGCATCATACATCCAGTGCATAATATCCAGAGTCCCAGAGGGCTCTTGAGAGTTTTCATCAAACCTTGAAAACTATGATTCGAACCTATTGTTTGTCGAATGAGAAGGAGTGGGACCAGGGAATCCCCTCCCTTTTATTTGCTGTTAGGGATGCAAAACAAGAATCACTAGGTTTTAGTTCCTTTGAACTTATATATATGGTCACACTGTGCGAGGACCACTGAAATTGCTAAAAGAGAAATGGTTGGTTGAAGAGAGTGAAACAAACCTATTAGATTATGTAGCAAAGTTCAAAGAAAGGCTCAATCAGACTTGGATGCTAGCCCGAGAGAATTTAAAGGTAAGTCAAGACAAAATGAAAACCTGGTATGACAAACGTACAAAAATGAAAACATTTCAGTCAGGACACAAAGTCCTTGTCATGCTACCGATTCCAGGTCAGCCTTTACTTGCTAAATACTTTGGCCCATTTGAAGTTGGACGAAAGGTCAATGAGTTGAATTACATTATTAAGACCCCAGGTAGACGCAAGAGCAAACAGCTCTGCCACATCAACATGATCAAACAGTATCATGACCGAACTGATATAGATCACCCCAAGGTAGAATTCATTGCTGCTTCAAGCACCGACATTAAGTCTACCCCAGAACAAGACCAACTTGCACATGAGTATGATCAGTTTACTCCTAAGTTGAAAAACTCTGATGTTTTGTCAGACTTAGAGTCTATACTTAACCACTTGCAAGAGAATGAAAAAGAAGAGCTTATGTCTCTGATACAAGAATTTTCACATTTATTCCCAAATGTTCCTAAAAAGAACAATCTTGTAAATCATGATATAGATGTTGGCTATGCATCTCCCATTAAACAACATCCTTATAGAATGAACCCTGTAAAACAACACTGTCATGCAGAACTCTCATATATGTTGGAACATGACATCATTGAGTACAGTAATAGTCCTTGGAGCCAGATGGGTCGTTCAGATTCTACACTGATTTCCGCAAGGTCAACACAATTACCAAAACTAACTCTTACCCGATTCCCAGAATTGAAGACTGCATCGATAAAATTGGTCATGCCAAATATGTAAGTAAATTTGATCTTTTAAAAGGGTATTGGCAGGTCCCATTGACCGAGAGAGCGAAAGAGATATCAGCCTTCGTTACCCCAAAAGGTTTATACCAATATAAAGTGATGCCTTTTGGGTTAAAAAATGACCCTGCAACCTTTCAAAGGATGATCAATCATTTACTCAGTGATGTAGATGCAAGTGAGGCATACATTGATGATGTGATAGTGTAAAGTAACACTTTTCAAGAGCATTTGTCACATATAAGGGCTTTATTTGTGAAACTTTCGGAGACAAATTTGACTGTAAGCCTTACAAAAACTGAATTTTGTCATGCTGTTGTTGAATATTTAGGCCATGTTGTTGGTAACGGCCATGTTAGACCAGTTTTTGCTAAAGTTGAGGCAATTGTAAATTTTCCTGCACCTCAATGTAAGAAAGAACTGATGAGATTCTTGGGAATGGCGGGGTACTATCGAAAATTTTGCCCTAACTTTTCGAACATAGCTTACCAATTGACCAGTCTCTTGAACCAGCAAATTCAGAGAATTTGTGTTCCCCGCTCATGGAAAAAGTTAAAACTTGTACAGTTTGGGGGAGGGTGGGGTGGTTGGGAGAGTAGGATCCCCCTCACTGAATTTGTAGAATTCTTAAATGTATACATGCATGTATACTGAAGCAAATAAAATATACCATTATGGATAGAAAGATTTAATTGCTTAGTCTTTATTATGTGTATAGAAGATTATATATATGGAATATTTATCACACTGTAATGATGATTTTATAACCTCATGAATTTTTAATTTCACATGCTGAAAACTATCATTTTATTTTAGTACAAAAAAGAAAAGTATTTAAAAAAAGGATCATCCGAGATTCGATCCCGGGACCTTTCAAATTTGAAGCGAGAGACATACCACTAAACCACGGAGCCGCTGTAAGATGGCGACAATTGTATACAAAGATGAAGTGACATACATGTATATATTCACGTTCGATATTTTCAAAATTTTACACAATGCATGGTGTCTAATTTAACCTTTATTAAATAGTTCTAATAGATGTTATAGGAATATAAAGTCCACCGAGAACCTGTTTTATACGTAATAATTCTCCTCATGTCCCTGTGTTAAAAATAGTGAAATGTAATACAATAAATACTAGTAAAACAAATTAACGGGGCAGAGCACTTTGAGAGGAGTGAGAGAGGTCCTAGGGAGTTTTGGTATAATATTACATAGCAAAAGCTCAAAATCTTCTTGAAATATCGCCCAAAAATGATAGTTTTCATACAAACAGAATGTCTAAATTAACAACCTTGAACTTTGACCTTTTGACCTCAGAATCAAAAGGGGTGTTCCTTAGACCACAGGGAGTTGTTATGTAAAATATCATTGCAAAACCTCAAAGGGTTCTCGAGATATCGCGTGGAAACAAAAGTGTTATAACAGACAGAATTTGCTTATTTTAATTTATGTCCTTGACCTTTGACTGTTTGACCTCAAAATCAATAGGGGTCTTTTTTAGTCCATAGGGAGTTGCTATGCTAAATTTCATTGCAAAAGCTTAAAGGGTTCTCAAGATATCGTGTGGAAACGAAAGCGTTACAGACAGAAAGACGGACGGACACACCCAAATTAATATCCCCCACTTTTCAAGCGGGGACAGAAAGAATAGCAAATTCATTTGGGATGAATCATGCCAGCAGGCCTTTCAGCAAATCAAAACAATTCTCATGGTCTCTCCAGTTCTTTCATCACAAGATTTTGATAAAGAATTTTCGTTGCAAATTGATGCTAGTGATGTGGGTTGTGAAGCAGTTTTGTTACATGAAGATGAAAAATATGTTTGTCATCCTGTTGCTTATTTTTCCAAAAAGTTTTCAAAATGTCAGAAAATTTTTTCAACTGTAGAAAAAGAGTGTTTGTCAATGGTATTAGGATTGCAACATTTTGATGTGTATGTGAATTCATATGTACGTCCAGTTGCTGTTTTCACTGACCACAATCCACTCACATTCGTTTACAAAATGAAAAACAAGAATCAAAGGTTAATGAGATGGAGTTTGGAATTACAAGATAAAAATATTGTCATAAAGCATATTAAGGGAAAGGAAAATTTAATTGCAGATGCTTTGTCCAGAGTACATGTGGATTAAAATGTTATTTTATTGAAATGTATGTAAATTTTGTAAAATCATGTTGTTTCATTGTAATTGTATTAGTTTTCATTATACTCAAACTTTTCTTTAAGGGGGAGGTGTTACGATACTCTAAAATCAATTATAGTTATTGCGTCACTGTAGTTGTTATTTTTATTGTGTGACGTCACTCAGTCCCATTTGGGAGTTCTCGGATATCGCCACTACAGGAACTACGAGGAACAATTGCACGCGCGCACGCGATCGTCTGCCAGGACGCAGATTCAGCAGATTCGGGATGATAGAATGGTGGACGGTACTGGAGGTACTTCGTAATTCGGCCTGGACTATAACCGTGGAAGTGCATATTACCTCACCTTGTGTACACGAAAGATGTCTGCGAAGCTGACTACCACCGGTTAATCATGTTGGAGGACTTTTAGATGAACAGCGGACTAAATTCTGTCGGTATTGTGTATTTGTTTGTAACTGTGTTTGTTGACATTTTGTAATTTTTTGTTTATCATTAAAATTTGTTAAAGTTTTAATTCATTTTGTCTGGTGTGATTTTTGTAAGTGTGTCACAGCGATCTATAAATAGATTTGTGTATTCGGCGCACGTTACAATTGCTTGATTGCAATCCTGACAACATAAATCCACAGTATTAAAATTATGTTTATATCAAGCAGCTTTCTTCATTCCCTTGGATGATAATGGAAGGCTTCACTCTCTTTTGTCTGTGGAGGAATGGATGTATGTAGGTAGACAAGTATTCAGTATGTGTTGTGGTAGTGCGGAATCTCTGGATGTCTCCTTCCTATTATCACCTCGAACAACTAGTTGCGCAGGGGATGAAGCATCGCTCCTGCGTGTGTGTTTATGTATTAGTTTGTCTGTTACAGCTTGTGGGCAAGATTTAAATAAAACCTTTGCACTATCAACTCTCAGCCTTCAAATTCATTTAATTTTCAAGATAATCGGTAAAATAGTTCTCTATTTAAATATCGCGTTTTTACCACCTCTAAACCCTGAAATTTTATGTACGCGTTGAAAATACTCACTTCCGGTTAATTCAACTGGTAAATTCGGGTTGTGCATTCTATATTTAGAGGTCTCGTCATTAAGCAGATACAAACTGTGGATCTTTATCCTCGCCTAGACATTCCAACATATTCCTAGATGCCTACACAGGATGAAAGACCACTATCACAAAGCTCTTCATGAAACGCCTTACAAATCCCTTTTTGTCGATTTTAAGCAAACAACACCAGAATCCAAACGATAACAATCCAATATCTTCTTGAAAAATATTCTCTTCTGCTGATTTCAGCGAGGTTACACTCAAGTAAATTGAGCACACATTTTGCAGCCCTTTTGCTTTGACTGTGAAAATCTGCATCCATTTTTAGGTCACCTGAGTAAACTCAGGTGAACTATTGCCATCTGTTTTCGTCCGTCGTCGTTCGTCATGTGTTAACATTTGAACATTTTCAGCTTCTTTCTGCAACCACTGAACCAATTTCAACCAAATTTAATACAAAGCATCTATGGGTGAGGGGATCAAAAATTGTGAATTTCATTATCCCTGCCCCCCTGGGGCCTTGGGGGTGGGGCCAAAACCACTAAAATAAATGCAATCTTTAAAAAATCTTCTTCTTTACTCCTGGACATCAAGCAGTCAAACTGTTTGCATGATTGTAATCAGCATTGAGTCCTTTACCGAAATTGTGAAATTCATGGCCCAATTCATAAACCAATTAAGTACATAGTTATGATGAGCAAGAGTGCCTCTACCAAAATTGTGAATTTTATGGCCTCAGGGTCAGGGGTTCTTGTGTTAGGGCGGGGCTCAATTGATTATATAGAGAAAATACATGAATTCTTTGAAAATCTTCTTCTTTGCTCCTGGGTATTAAATAAACTAACTAAGTACATAGTTATGATAAGCAAGAGTGCCTCTACCAAAATTGTGAATATTATGGACCCAGAGTCAGGGGTTCTTGTGTTAGGGCGGGGCTCAATTGATTATATAGTGAAAATACATGAATTCTTTGAAAATCTTCTTCTCTGCTCCTAGATTTTATATAAACTAGCTAAGTATATAATTATGATGAGCAGAGTGCCTCTACCAAAATTGTGAATATTATGGCCCCAGGGTCAGGGGTTCTGGTGTTGGGGGGGGGCTATATTGATTATACATGTACATGTATAGTGAAAAAACATTAAATCTTTGAATGTTTTCTTCTTTTCACCTAGGTTTTATGCAGATGAACTACCTATATAATTTTGAGCAAGGGCCCTTATCTTAAAGAATTGTAAATTTCAAGGCCCCACGGTCAGTTGTACCATAGAGGGGGGTATGGGGGGATGGGGGCTGTACTTATATACTGAAAATGAATGAATTATTTGAAATGTTCTCCTTGGTATTAATCAAATATTTTTGAAAAGCATGAATGCTTTTCCATAAATTGACAATGTGTGGATCTAGGCCTCAGAGTTAAGGGT